>NW_028321908.1:0-300000 GCF_036245765.1 Copidosoma floridanum | reverse complement strand
TTAATTAAGAAAATAAATATTAAATAATTTAATCTTACAGGTAAATAACTTATTCAAGTTAAATATATTGAATTATTATATCGAAATCGAGGAAATGTTCCTCGAATTAAAATTACTAAAAATAAAATTATTAAATAAATTAAATAAAATTTTATTCTAAATAAATTCCCTCCTATAAATATAAATTTAAATAATATTATTATAAATATAATTATCCCATATTCTGCAATATAAATTAATGCAAATCTTCCTCTTATATATTCCATGTTAAATCCTGATACTAATTCTAATTCTCCTTCAGAAAAATCAAAAGGTGTTCGATTCATTTCTGCTAATAGTCTAACAAAAAAAATTAATATTTATTGAAAATTGAAAAAAAAAATCAAGAATATTTTTGTTAATTTATAAAATTAAATAATTGAATTATTTTCCTTAATAATAAAATTGATGAAATTATTAAAATTATTCTTACTTTATAAGAAACAGTTTGAGCAATTCTTCGCAACCCTCCTAACAATAAATAAATTCTATTAGATAATCATCCTCCAATTATTGAAGAATAGACTTTTAAAGATATAAAACCTAAAATTAATATTAAATTTATTTCACTTAAAATTATAATATTTAAGTAAGGAATTAAATTTCATAAAACTAAGATCAAAAATATTCTTAATAAAAGACTTATTAAATAAAATAAATAATTAGATTTTAAAATTAACGAGATTTCTTTATTAAATAATTTAATTGCATCACTAAAAGGTTGGAATAACCCTATTTTACCAACTTTATTTAGACCTTTTTGAATTTAAATGTATCCTAAAACTTTACGTTCTAATAATGTAATAAAAGCTACTCTAATTAAAACTATTAAAATTATATTTAATCTTTTGATAAAAAAATTTAAATATATATAAATATATAATTTTTATTTAAAAATAAATTTTTATTAATAAATTTTAAATTTATCACACTCATCTGTTAAGATAATTATTTTTATTTTTAAATAAATTAATTATTCAAAAAATAAAGTCCTTTCGTACAAATATTTTTTAAAATTATAATGATAGAATCCAATCTAGCTCACACTGATTTAAACTTAAATCATGTAAGATTTTGAAATTTGAATAGACTTAATTTATTGATTTCTTCATTAATAATTTATCTTAATTCAACATCGAGGTCGCAATCTTTTTTACCAATATGAACTTATATAAAAAATAACGCTGTTATCCCCAAGGTAAGTAATTTTAATTATTATGATTAAATTTCTAAATATAATTTATTTGTAAAAAAATAAACAAAAAATTTATTAAAATTTTTTTATATCCCTAATATAATATTTTTAATTCATAAAAATTTTCATCTATCGATTATAAATTAATAATTTAAAATTTCATAGGGTCTTCTCGTCTTTTATAAATATTTTAGATTTTTTACTCAAATATGAAATTTAATTATTCAATTTCATAAAGTTTTTATTTTATTTATTTTTTCATTCTAGACTTTCTGAGAAAGCCAAGTGATTTTGCTACCTTAGTACAAAAATGCAGCAATTAAAAAAAATTTTCATGGAGCAGAAATTATTTATTATTATTAATACAATAAACTGTGTTTTCATTTAACAGATGAATAATGATTATTGCCGAATTTATTAAATTGATTTTTTAATTTTAAAATTTTTCAATTAAATTTTCACTAATTTAATCATCATTAATTTGATTTTTTTATTAAATTAAATAATTTTATAGATTTGATAATATAACTTAAATAATTTCAATGTAATAAATTTATTATTAAAAATTATAAAAAAATGAAAATTTTTAATTATATTTTTAAAATTAATTTATTTTCATAATTATTAATATAATTTGTAACTTATCCCTAAAAATTAAAAAAAAAATTCATATTAATATTTTTAATAATTTAAATATTAATTTCAAACTAAATTAAATTTAATTATAAAATAATTAGAAATCAATAATTATAAATAACATGATTTTAATAAAAATATTTAAAATAATAATTTTCAATAATTTTTATATTAATTTAATTTAATTATTTTCATAAAAATAAAATTAATTATTTAATTTCAATTAACCCTAATACAGAAGGTAAAAAATAATAAATTTTTAATTTATTTAATTAAATTCATTTTCTTTTTCAATACTTAAAATATTAAATTATTTAATTAAAAAAAAATAAATTACCTACATATTTATTATTAATTTAAAAAATGTTAAAATTTAAAATCCTTAAAATTTATTTAATTTATTATTTCAAAATAATATATAAAAATTAATTCTATAAGCAAAATAAATGTTATAAATTTAACTATATTTCTATTACTAAATACACTTTCCAGTATATTTACTCTGTTTTGACTTATTCTAAATAATTTTAAAAAGTGACAGGCTATTTGCACATATTCTAAATTAAATTTTAAAAAAATAATTTTTTTTGTTTTACTTTTAAATCCAATTTTAAAATAATAATTTTAATAATTTGAATAAATTTAATTTATTGTATTTCATTTATATTCTTATATATAATTACATATTGATGGAAAATTTTACTATATAAATATTTCAATATCAAATTTCAAAAAAATAATTTTATACAAACATACATAAATTTTATAATTTAAGTTTATTTTATTGTAGAATATTAAATTAAATAACAAAATCCCCTAGTAAATCAAAATATCATTATAATTTTTAATGTTTATTTTTTGAAAATTTATAATTTATATAATTGTTTTTAAATAAAATAGTAGGGTATCTAATCCCAGTTTCTATTATATTTTATTAAGTATCTTTATTTAATTCAATATAAATAATTTTTCATCAAAATTCAAAATTTTATCTTAAAATTTTTATTTAAATTATTTCCATTAATTATTATTTATTAATTTATTTACGTAAATTAATTTATTTATATGCTTTGTACAACCGCAAATGCTGGCACAAAGTAATTTTATATTAATTTTATTTTTTTCTTATTAATTTATAAATAATTATAAATTCTATATATTAAGTTTAATATTAAATATTAAAATTTACTTATTTTATTTAATTTTATACATACAAATTAAAAACAATAAATTTTTAACTGAACTTAAATTTATCAAATTGAATTTTAATAACTTTTTTTTTTATGTGAAAAAAAAATGTTCAGTCAACTAAAATTTTTTATTAAGAAAAAAATATATTTATTTTTAAATTATAAATTAAAGGACTCAAAATTAGTCTATTTTTCGAAATGTTATTATTTAACTAATTAAAAATTCAATAACATTATAATTTTTTAAATAGAATCCTGCCTCAACGGTACCCACCTTAGAATATTCTATACGGGTACATAAATAACATACCTTGTAAGAGAAATGATCAATATTTTCAGTATACACTTCAAAATTTTTCCGATTATCAATATTTTTTAAATAGAATCCTGCCCCAACGGTACTTACCTTAGAATATTTTATACGAGTACATTGATGACATACAATGTAAGAGGAATGATCAATATTTTGCAGTATACACTTTAAAATTTCTTCGTTTAATAATATTTTATTGATAGAATTCCGCCCCAACGGTATCTATCTTAAAATATTTAATACATGTACATTAATGACTTACCTTGTAAGAGGAATGATTAAATATTTTGTAGTATACACTTCAAAATTTCTTCGTTTAATAATATTTTTTAGATAGAATTCTGCCCCCACGGTACTTACCTTAGAATATTTTATACGAGTACATTGATGACATACCCTTAAGAGGAATGATTAATATTTTGCAGGATACACTTCAAAATTTCTTCGTTTAATAATATTTTTAAGATAGAATTCTGTCCCAACGGTACCTACCTTAGAATATTTTATACGAGTACATTGATGACATACCTTGTGAGAGGAATGATCAATATTTTGCAACATACACTTCAACATTTCTTCGTTTAATAATATTTTTTTGATAGAATCCTGCTTCAACGGTATCTACCTTAAAATATTTCATACGGGTACATTAATGACTTACTTTGTGAGAGGAATGATCAATATTTTGCAGTATACACTTCAAAATTTCTTCTTTTAATAATATCTTTTAGATATAATTCTGCCCCAACGGTACCTACCTTAGAATATTTTATACGGGTACATTGATGACATACCTTGTTAAAAGTATTTATAATTTATTATTTATTTATTTATTTAATAAATTATATTTATAAACTATAAAATATTCATATAATATAATAATCAATATTTACTTTCTTAAGAAAAAATTATAGATGATAAATTTAATTTAAATACTATTATTATTTTTATAAATTTTTTAGATATAATCAAATTAATTTTCAAAATGAAATTTCATTAATTTTAACTTTTTTAGTTTAATTACTATTTTATTTTTTTTTTTAAAAATCTGAATTCATGTTTTAACGTTAAATAGTATATATATATATATATAAATTTATTAATTATAAAATAGTTATTTATTAAGAACATATATATAATTAAAAATAAATAATTTAAAAATTCAATATAATAATAATTAAATATCCGTTTGTTAAAAAAAAAAATATTAATATAAAAAATTTATAATATATAAAAATCTTAAATTTTATGTATAATTATTTTTTATATTTTAATTATTTAATTAACATTAATAAATTTATTTAATATAATAATAATAATAATATTAATAATAATAAATAATATTAATAATATATATATATGCATGAGACATTAAACGAACGAACATAAATTAAAAAGGATGGTGATTTATGTATTAAGGTATACCTATCTATACACTTGACAGGGGTAAATATAATGTTAAGATCCTTGGTATTTACTGGACTAGTGCCATATATATATATATATACGCATGAGACAATAAACGAACAAACATAAATCAAAAAGGATGGTGATTTATGTATTAAGGTATACCTATCTATACACTTGACAGGGGGGAATATAATGGTTAAGAGCCTTGGTATTTACTTGACTAGTGCCATAACGAGAATACTACCTGAACTGATCTTATGTTATTTGATAATATCCTAATATCCTACATATTATCAGTGAGTATTAGTTATTTGCATTTGAATCAAAGGTTGTGTAAAAAAATGTTTTTTTGTAGGACCTAGACAAGGAAAAGATCGATAGATCGAAGAACACAGAGATTTGGGTTAATGATAGTATAACAATATGTGAAAAACCTTCCATATGTAATGCACTATCCTCCCGTCCCACGTTAAAGTGCCTAAGTGGTACTATTATTAAAAAATACCGGTTATTAAATGTGTTAGCTTCTAAGAACTCAGAAGGAGCTACGTCAGATATAGGTACAAAATCAGAAGAGTCCATGTTGTGTAGTTCATTCTTTTAAAAAATACGAATCCCAGTGTTCGATAAAAGTTGTAAGATTCGTGTGCGCAAATTGACAAAAGAATATAAAGAAAAGACGATCGGAATATATGAAAAAATCTCCGGCTTTTTGCGCATACAACTTCACTTCTCACGAAACTCTCTTTCTGATTGCACGTCGCTTTAACCTTCGTGTTTAACCCTAAAAAAGAAAATGGAGATCGACTACAAGCTTGCGTCAATTGTGACCAAACATCGTCTCCCAGCGAGACATTAACGATATTTCGTGGCAACGAAAAAAGCGGTCCTGCCTGGCCAGCAGACCCGAAAAAGCCGAGCTCCTTGAGGTACGAACCTGCGTCATAAGCTGAGGAAATCGGTACTGCCATCGCACCGTATCATACGTCGCCTCGTTTCAACATCATCACCTGCATATCATACGGACGCAAGATTTTTTACCACCATCGTCCATCACCATCCCTCGCTAGAAATATGCACCACGCCACTCCTTTCCTCCAGCAGTGAATCTCCTCGACCTCCCTTAGCGAAGCCTTCTTAACGGCATTATTTGAATAAGATAAGTTGTTTGAATTTAACCTCTCCTTCCTCCGACTGTCACCATTTTTATTAACACGCGCTTTTCATAGCCGTTTGAAAAATTAGTCGTTTGTATAAACTCTTGCTTTGAATCGTTTTTCGTACATCAAGCTCAGCGCGTCATTGAAATTTTTCGCGTTGTTTGTAACCCCAAATTAAATATTTTTCTTTATTGTAAAAATGACTCAAGCCAGACGCATCGCCTTTATCGTGCAAAAGGGGACCTCTTTTAATGAGCAATTAATTGAAACTAAAAAAGCTCTTGATGACGATCTCGTTTCCGCGAATGATGCTCCCCTTCGTTTAGAGCTTTTAAAAGACGCTTTGAAAAAATACGAGGAACTTCATGATGAGTTGGCTTCTCTTGAACCAGAGCATAAGCAGCTTGATGAATTAGCCGACTGGCGTAACAAGTTTTTTCATATCGCCGGTAAGCTTCAAGCGTAACGACCTTTGCCCGCAATCGACACTAATGCTACCGCGTTAGCCAATTCAACCTTTTTAGAAAGGCCAAAGCTTCCGAAGCTTCCGATAACTGGAATTCCTTTGTTTAATGGAAATATTGATGCTTGGCTCTCTTTTAAAAATGCTTTCGAATCAATTATACGCTCTCGCTCAGACATTGACGATGTTACTAAACTAACTTATTTAAAAAGTGCAATGCGCGGTGATGCATTCACTAAAATCGGACCTATGTCTTTATCCGCTGAAAATTACCCGAAAGCTTGGAAGCTTCTTACCGATTCATACGAGAGAAAACGTATATTGGTTACGAAACATTTGGACGCACTTATTGATCTGTCGAAATTAAATAAGGCCACTTCTTCCGGTTTATCAGCTCTAGCGGATACGGTAGAGCAGCATCTTACCGCATTGGACACATTGAAAATAGATGGCCGTACGCGTCAACTCATTCGCACCATTGAAAGAGCACTTCCCGCGTCAACGCGGAATAGATGGGAAGAATCGCTAACTCTTGATGAACTCCCTGATTTAAAGAAACTGATTGAGTTCATTCGTGAATCAGCTTTTCGGGTTAGCATATTAGAATCCTCGTCGAAAAATTTTGATCAAGGACAAAAGCGAACTACTGACCAAGCGAACTTTCAGCCGAAAAAGTTTCAGCGTAAAGAGTTAGATGCTCGCGTCTTAGCTACCGGTATGAAGGGCATTTGCGTTTGTTGCGGTTCCGAACATTTACTCTTTAAATGCCCTTCGTTCGACAAACTGGACGTTAATCAGCGATGGACCTTTGCAAAAGAAAAGAGGTTATGCTTTAATTGTTTACGTTCTCATGCAGGTGCCTGCTCCTCTGGCTCATGTAAAAAGTGCAATAAAAAACATCATACTTTGTTGCACAAGGATTTTAAAATTCATGTCGGGTCGAACACGTCTGCTGCATTGATTACTACCCCAAACGAAAAAATTACCCCTAAACGTGATGATTGACTAGTGGGCAAAGTATTGAGTGTTGAAGCCAATGATGCACACTCTCACCTTATGGCAACTGCCAAGGTTTTCGTTTTAAATGCTCGAAACGAATATATACACGCTCGCGCTTTACTCGACACTTGTGCAACCGTGAATTTAATAACCATTCGATTGGCCCAATTGTTAAATTTACCCTTTAAAACTTGTTCGATTACAGTGGGAGCGATAAAAGAGTTAAATACCGAGTACCATCAATGCGTAAATATCAAATTTAAATCAATTTACAGTAATTTTTCTAAAAGTCTTACTTGTTTAATTATTCCACAGATATCAGGTTTAACTCCATCGGAAAAATTTCCTTGCAATTTAATTGATTTACCAAATGGTATACAACTCGTGGACCCACAATTTCATATGCCTTGTGGTGTTGATTTATTAATCGGTTCGGGCACTACCTTATCTCTCTTTTCCATCAGACAAATAAAGCTTACCTCAGGTCCCTGTGATCTTTATGCGCAAAAAACTTTATTGGGTTGGATTGTCGCGGGTGGAATTCATCACAAATGTTTTGAGGGAATTGCCACTTGTAATTATACCGTTTTAAAAACTGGTTTTGCGCAGAAAGAACAGATTGAGGAATTATCACGGATAATGAATAAATTTTGGGAGGTAGAAGATATTCCCAGTAAAAAAAATCAAAGACAAATAGAAGATTCTTTAATTGAAGCCCATTATTTACAAAACACGATTCGAGATGCTAGTGGACGATATATAGTACGCTTACCTTTTCGCGCGGGGGTGGAAAATCTAGGTGATTCAAAATCCACAGCTTTGAGGCAATTTTATTTACTCGAGCGGCGACTAAATGCAAATCCTGAACTAAAAATCGAATATTTTAGAGTGATGCAAGATTATATCGATCAGGGTCATATGTCTCTCGTCAAAGACGAAAGCAAGGATGGTTATTTTATGCCACAGCATCCAGTGTTTAAACCATCTAGCACCACCACCAAAGTACGAGCCGTTTTTAATGCATCGAGCAAAACTAACAAAGGCATTTCATTGAATAATGTGCTTATGGTGGGTCCCACTATACAAGACAAGCTTTTCCAACATTTACTTAGATTTCGATCCTATGCTTACGTCATGACAGCAGATATAGCGCAAATGTATCGTCAGATATTAGTAGACCCTCGCGATCGAAAATATCAGTATGTATTTTGGTATGACAAGGATGGACAGATTAAACCTTTTGAAATGAATATAGTAACTTTTGGTAACTCATCCGCGGCTTTTTTTATCTATTCGTACTATTCAAAAATTAGCTGACGATGAAGGCGCGAAATTTCCTTTGGCTCAACGTGTTTTAAAAAATCATTTTTACGTCAACGATCTGATGACGGGTTCGAATTCTCTCGAAGAAATGCACACGATACGCGAACAAGTAACTAGTTTACTGGCTCACGCTGGTTTTGATATCAGAAAATGGTTGTCTAATAATATTCATAATTCTAACGACATGGACGAAAAAACTTTTTACACGGATCAAAATCAAAATTCTGTATCAGATTCAAAGACTCTTGGAATCGTATGGAGTTCTAAATATGATGTGTTTATATTTTCTACCAAACCTTTAAATTCTCATCAAAAAATCACGAAACGGCATATACTTTCAGAAATAGCTAAAATTTTCGATCCATTGGGTTTGCTTGGCCCTGTAGTTTTCGGTGCAAAAGTCATGATGCAAAATTGTTGGCGTACAGATATCGGATGGGACGAGTCAGTTCCAAATGAAATACATACTTCATGGATTACTTTCATTAATCAAATCGGGTTAATAAATAATTTTAGAGTCGAAAGAAAAATAGTAATCGATAAATTCGTTCATGTCGATATCGTTGGTTTTTGAGACGCTAGTAGATTGGGTTATGGTGCATGCCTGTACATAAGATCGGTTGATGCATCGGGTAAAATTCTAGTTCGATTGGCATGCGCCAGATCGCGTGTAGCACCTGTAAAAGGTTTATTTACTATTCCCCGTTTAGAATTATGTGGCGCTTTACATCTTGTAAAGCTTTACAAAGAAAGTTTTAAAGCTTTTGAATTTCCTATCCGTAACGTTATTTTTTGGTGCGATTCTACGATCGTGTTACACAAGATTAAAAAATCAATCCGTGATTTAGATACTTTTGACGCAAACAGAGTAGGAAAAATTCAGACTCTTGACGACGTAGTCGAGTGGAAGCACGTAAGATCGGCTGATAACCCTGCAGACGCTTTATCTCGCGGTCAGACACCGTCTGAATTTTTGGTTAATTCATCGTGGTTAACTGATCCTAAATGGTTATCTCAGCACGAATCACTATGGCCACAAGACATCGTCATCACCGTACCTTCAGTAAAACAAAATAATAATTGTTTAGCAGTTACCGTACACTGTGATTTTTTCTCCAGATTTTCTGATTTCTTACGTTTAATCAAGTTTGTAGCTCGATGCTTGCGTTTTAAAGTTTCAAATCAACTATACCGCGGTAAAGTTATTTGTGTAGAAGAAAAATTAGCAGCAGAAAAAGTAATCGCCCGAATTTTGCAAGCCGAATGTTTCTCAGTAGAAATAAATTTAATAAAATATGGTAAAATAACGCGTTTAAAGGATTTGAATCCATTTATTGATTCAGAAGGTATTTCGCGAGTTGGTGGTCGTTTGCGAAATTCTTCTGTCTCAGATGATTATAAATGCCCAATCCTTTTACCATCAAAACACCTGGTTGTTAATTTAATTATTCGCAGAATACACGCGTTAAAGGACATGCAGGAATTCAATCTACTTTAAGTTTTATTCGGCACAATTATTGGATTTTAGACGGAAAAAATCAGGTACGCAGAGTGGTTCGACGTTGCGTTACATGCCTACGTTATAAACCAATTATTGTTTATGCCAAAATGGGCGATTTACCTGAGTCACGAGTAAATGCAGCGCCGGCATTTAGTAAAGTTGGTATTGATTTTTTTGGTCCGATATTTCTAAAAGAGAAAAAGCTTCGGAACCGGAACAGGGTTAAAGCATACGGCTGTGTATTTATATGTATGAGTTTTAAAGCCGTGCATATCGAAATCATCAGTGATTATACCACTGAAGCTTTCCTTGGTGGTTTTAGACGTTTTATTGCTTGTCGAGGAATACCGCAGCATGTTTTTTCGGATAATGGAACAAATTTTGTCGCGGCTAATAATCAACTTAAGGATCTTTATCAATTTTTAAGATCAAACCAATTTCATCGCGAAATACATGATCATGCTATTCAAAAAAATATCATTTGGCATTTCACCCCCCCTTTATCCCCACACTTTGGCGGTATTTGGGAATCAACAGTCAAATTATTTAAACACCATTTAAAACGAGTTGTTGGCGCTCAATTGCTCACGTTTGAAGAATATGACACTTTAGCCGTTGAAGTCGAAGGAATTTTAAATTCGAGACCTATCTGTACTCTATCTTCAGATCCTAATGATCCGCAAGCTCTCACACCAGCACATTTACTCATAGGAAGACCAATCACTTTATTGCCCACTCATGACTTCCATGGAATTTCAGAAAACCGTTTGCGATCATGGAATCTCATATCAAAGGCGAGAGATGATTTTTGGAAAAGGTGGTACATCGAGTATTTGAACGAGCTTCAAAAAAGACAAAAATGGCAGGAAGGAAAGGGAGAAATGAAGGTGAACTCAGTCGTACTTTTAATGGATAAAAAAATCCCTTGCGCTAATTGGAGGCTGGGAGTGGTCGTTGAGGTTCACCCTGGAGACGATGGAGTGGTGCGAGTGGTGACTGTGAAAACAAGTAATAATACTTATAAACGAAATATCACCTATCTATGTCCTTTACCTGAAGAAGAAACTAAAATTTAACAAAATTGTAATTTTGCGAACATCTTATCTAAAGAAAGATCTGTTTGTTTAAACGTTAGTAATTGTTCATATCTCAGACTTATTTATTATCGTAATGTTTATTAATCTTTTTGAAAAATCAGGTTCTAAGATTGTAATTAGATTTGTACATATCCCATGTTTAATTTGAATACATGTAAATTTAATCATAAGTACACATTATCAACGTATACATTAGTCAAATAATTTTCATTATAAAAATATTTTGCTCATCTTTACGTTTCGCAAACGCGGGGGAGTATGTTGTGTAGTTCATTCTTTTAAAAAATACGAATCCCGGTGTTCGATAAAAGTTGTAAGATTCGTGTGCGCAAGTTGACAAAAGAATATAAAGAAAAGACGATCGGAATACATAAAAAAATCTCCGGCTTTTTGAGCATACAACTTCACTTCTCACGAAACTCTCTTTCTAATTGCACGTCGCTTTAACCTTTGTGTTTAACCCTAAAAAGAAAATTGAGATCGACTACAAGCTTGCGTCAATTGTGACCAAACATCGTCTCCCAGCGAGACATTAACGATATTTCGTGGCAACGAAAAAAGCGGTCCTGCCTGGCCAGCAGACCCGAAAAAGCCGAGCTCCTTGCTCGCAATCTTGTTCACGTTAAATGAATGTAAGCGACAGATTCATCGCTACCATAGTTCCTGACAAGGTACAATTATTATTTTAAACACCACAAACTTACACAAATATTAATTTACTCGAGTATATTTTGTTATTCTCATCCATGATTCACTAATGTACAACTTTTTGACATAATAAATCAGGTTTTTTGCTGAAAGGCTTTTTCCTACAATAAGCTTTTTTTATTTTATACTACCATGTTTTAAATACTAAAAAATCATCCTTTAATTAAATTTAGAGAGCGACTCTTAACCCCTGGGGTCTTACTCTCTACATGGCATTTCATTTTTAATTTGAAAATAGCTGTGCATTCTTCGTTACAGTCTACATTACATATAAATAATACCAAGGCAACAGACACAATGGGAGATGACGATGACATTCTTACCGCAATCGAAAATGTGGACATGGGTAAGTGTTTTTATTTTTAAATATTGTAAAGAGTGCTTTCTGCTTCTCTACAAATAACTGTAACTTGGTACTTGAAAGAAAACCTACAAAATTTTCTGTATATTGAGATACATACTGTAAAATCACTAGTCAGTAAACCAGGCAAATAATCAGCCAAAAATTGTTGCCCGTATAATATGAAACCTGCAGTTATTTATGCCTCAAGTAGTAAAATATTTAAAACGGTCCACACTCAGCTTTAAATGAAAGCTTGAGTTAAGGTCTATTAATAAAATTTTTTTGCTGAATTTAGTATTACCAGTCGAAAGTTAAAGTGGTTTAAAAGGAAATAGTTAATTTCCGATTATAATCAACAATATTTCTCTCTTGTAGGGATTTTCATTTCTTTTCTATCATCCTCTGTAACTGATCGCTGGCCACAAATCGGAAAATTTTTTTCTTAATCGATAGGGATTAATCACAGCTCTCGTTTCGGCCAGATTTTATATACACCAGAAACAGACGTGTTTTTTCGAAAATTGATTAAAATTTGCTCCTACAAAATGTCATATATTGTTTGTTTGGAGAAATTGGTAGTTAAATCGCTAATACATACAGTTGTGGATGACGTGACTATACCATAAAAATACTGTAAGAAAAATATTTTTGTAATCAACTGTTTTTTCAACTAGAAGCTGAGATAGTTACGGAAGATTTATCTACATATATCTCCCCGTATCTAATATACCTAACATGTGAAAGAAATATAATAATCGAAATATGCAGAGACACGAATGCAAATTGGATAAATTTTTTTTTAATAGCTAAATAACTGCTGCACGCCCAAATTTTAAATAATATATTATTTTATAAATTTTCACTCTCTAAATGTTTTTGTTGTATTGTTATAAAGTACTAACATCCATTTAATATGAACATTGTATCGACTGTTCAATCAAAGTTTGTCATAGAAATTGTACTATTCTAACGTGAAAAATTATATTTTTAGAAGATTTTTTTGACTTGGAATCGTTAATGAAGTTAAGCGTTGATGAATCGTGAGTTACCATTCAATAATATTACAATAATGTAATATATAATGCAATAAACGAAAGGGTTGTAATTACAGATCTATTTGCTCATCACAAATTTTATCGACTGCATTCCTATCGAGTAAACCGTGCAGTCCGATAAGTGAGCTAGCATCGAATGCGTCTTCGCAAAGTACAACATCAAGAGATATAAGAAAAATAACGGTAACTTAATGCTGAATCTTACCAACATTACGAGTTAATCATGTGTCCTTTCGAGTTTAATAAAATCGTATTTATTATTTATAAATAGACTATAAATCAAAAATCACACAACTTTGATAATAAACAACTCCACTCAGAACAAATTTCAAAAACGCTGATGACAGATGAAAACGACAAGACAAAAAATAAATCTCTTGGACTGATGAAAAGGATATCGGTAGAAAAAAAAGCAAATGATGTGCATGTTTTTTCAAAAACCTTTCTGATTACATGACTATTGTAAGATAAGATGTCGATAATAAATGTTTAATAGTCACGCTAACTCACAGTATTCTATCTACATTTGCGCTGTATAGATGTCCAAATGTTCCAACTATTGTTATCCATCCCACTCCACCAGCAACAGGAGGAATATTGATTTATGCCGAGAATATAGATTGTCTTCGTACAAATGCCTTTTTGAACGATGTTATCATTAATTTCTATCTTAACTACATATTTCACGAAAAATTACATAAGAATGATAGAGAAAGATCTTATTTTTTCGACTCTTTTTTTTATAAACATTTAGTACAAAGTTCAGAAAATTATAGTATGGGAAAAAGAAATAATTTAAACATTTTCAAGAAAGATTTTTTAGTTTTTCCCATCAATGAAAGGTAAGAAAACCATTATGTGCATATACCTAAAATAAATACTAAACAACTTCGTATAATCAAACGCTAAAAACGATTTTTTTATAAAAGTCATGTAAATATTATAGTTATTGTAGCTCCGATTGGTATTAAGTTATTGTCTGTTTTTTAAATTTACTCATTAAAGAGATTAAAGAGACACGTGCTGATAATGTAGTCAACGAGCATTCTGAATTAAATACACGCACAAGAAATAATAATGAAGTAAAGAGGTACGTTTAAAATTTTGTATTGCGTGTATATGTTTGTTTCCTCATATTTTTTTGTACAAGTCTATAATGACTTTGAAAATACAACGATCGAAACTATATCTTGCGCACGCTAAGAGTAACATGTATATGCAGCTTCAATCGTCATCATGCATAGTTTCAATTTCGAAGTACAAAAGATGCTATGAATCTAAGTTACCATAAAAAACAGAGAAATAGAAACAAAGAAGCATTGAATACAACTTTTTTTTTAGTAATTGCGCATATCTATTATGTACTAGAATAAATTTCTTGGTGCTTCTACTGTGAATAACTTACCAGATGACATAAAAAATAGAACGTTGAATTCAGTGGATTGCATGAAAATTAAAATCCTATTTACTATCGAGTTCATACTTAAAAGAGTATAAATGGCCAAAAACCATCATGAAAAACACGATTTAGATTTACTTGATTAAAATTCTAATGTAGCACCCAATTCAATGCAATGAATACCAAAATACGTACGAAAACAATGATGGAATTTGAATCTTAGAAATTACACTAGTAGTATGTATCCTAAACCCAATTGCATATTACAGTAAAATTTCTGTTTCAATCCGTGTATATTAATTTTCAACTCAATTAACAACCATGGAACCCAATTTGTTGAACAAGCTTTAAGTACTTTTATTAATGCGGAGCTTCAGAAAAAGAAAACATGTTATTACGTATGTGATAGTAATGATTTAAAAGTAATTCATGTTAAGGTTCCACAACAACAAAATTTCAGTGACTGTGGCCTGCATACATTGCAATACGCTGAAAAATTTTACTTGGTATGATTATACAGTTTTCAAAATTATAATTGGTATAAATACTCATTTCGTAATACTGTGTGTGATAATATGTTTTACAGGATCCGATATTAAATTATTCTCAAATTCCGCTGTTAACTGATTAGTTCGATGAGCAGATAATATCAGTGAAAAGACAGGAAATAAGAAATGTAATCTTGGAAAAATCAATTACATATTTAATACTTAACGATACTGTTTGAAAAAAAATTTGAATTTTTATGCATTAATCAGAAATTTATTTAACAAATGTGAGTGGTCTCAATGGCGCACAATAATGCATAAGATAAGTTGATGTAGATAAAATTCTTATGTAACATATTAAAACTATTATTAAGGACGTTCGGTAGAGATAACGGGGGGTAAACACTTGCGGGGCAAGGGGGAAGTAGCGATGAGTGAAGACTTGGCATCGCCGCACGGGTCCCCATTGTGTGAGTGTTCATGTACACACATATATACACACATCAGGTGGTGTGCAGTGTGCACTCTGCAGTGTCTCAAGTGTCTGCACCTTCTGCTGCGTCGGTTACGGCAGCGTATGTGTACATTTGTAATGTGTTTGTATTAAAGATGTAAGTATTTAATTTTTATTCGTTATAACAATGTAATAAGAATGAGTAAATAATTAGAAAGACTTGTGACAGATATATGTACATATAATTATATTTGTAGCTCTCATTCGTAAAGTAGATTTTAACGTAATTGTTGATGAATTAATGGAAGGTGACGCTAGTTTGAGATCGTTTTATTAAATGAACAAAATCTTTTTATCAAAAGAGAAGCTAATGTAAATAAAATTCTTGAATTTTTATGTGACTTGAAAAGTCTCATTGAAAGTGATATGTTAAATAATTAGGACAGACTCTAGTCTCTGCGATTACTACAAGCATGTGATTTTGTTATTTTGTGTAAAAAAATTGTATTGTTTAAGAATTAGAAATTAAAAATTTTATTAAGAAAAATAAATATGTGTTTATTATAATACATTGTTTTGTTATGGGTACGGGTGGAACCTATGTACATACACTTATAGGAAATAGACGATAGTAAATCAATACAAATAACTTATGCTTCCTATTTTAAAGTATCAATATTTATTATCAGAACATTCATACGTTTGATACAAGAGCGATTGACAGACTGTGTACAAATTCATTAAAATATTATTCATCACACATTCGCGTTGCTAGGCAATTTACACATTTTAACGCGATGTTCGAATGTATGAATCGCCACACTACCCTCCCTCGGCAGAGAATTTGGTTATAAATTCAACACGTCTCTGAATCTAACTTTCTGCCGGAACGTGTTGTTCGTTCAACAACTGGTGGGAGCACTGTAGGCACATCGTCAGTATTAAAAATAGAAACAGGAACTGACGTAGAAACAGGAACAGGTATAAAAACTTCATCTTGAACACCAAAAGCTGGTTTAACACGGTCGATTGAAACTTTTATCGAATTGCCACGAATTCTCAAAGTAACCGTTTTTTGATCTCGTTCAACTATTTCATAAGGCCCAGTATACGGTGGTTGTAAAGCTTTGAGAATCGGCCCTTCTTTCAAAAATGCATGGCTGCAATCTAATAATTCCTTGAATACAAACACCCCAGGTTGACAATGCCTTGATGCTGAAGCTGGTCGTAAGCGTGACATGAATTCTCGTAAGTTTGAAAGGAAACTTTTTGGTTCATCAAAACTCTTGTTCTCAGGACTTGAAACAAAAAGCTTATGAGGCAGGCGAAGAGTTTCTCCGTATACCATCTCAGCTGAAGTAGCCTTGATGTCTTCTTTAAAAGCTGAGCGAATACCGAGAAGTACAAAAGGTAATGCACGAACCCAATCGATATCGGAGTGAGCCATGATTGCAGCTTTGAATTGGCGATGTAAACGTTCAACTAAACCATTTGAAGCAGGATGCCAGCTTGTAATTAGCTTATGCTGTATTCTGAAAAGTTTCCAAAATCTTTAAAAAGATGCGAAGTAAATTGAGCTCCGCGATCTGAAGTTATCGTTTGAGGAAAACCAAAACGTGAAATCCAACAGTCCAACAATGCATGAATCACTGAATCTGCAGTAATATCTTGCAAAGGGTAAACCTCTGACCATCGAGTAAAACAATCGATAACGGTCAAACAATATCTAAAAGAACGTGCAGGTGGAAGCGGACCAATCAAATCTATGTGAATGTGCAAAAACCTTTGTGTCGGAGTTTTGAACGATCCAATAGGAGCACGAACATGACGAGAAATTTTTGATCGCTGACATTCATTGCAAGCACGAACCCAATTCTTGCAATCCTTATTCATAGAAGGCCAAACGAAACGGTCGCTAATTAACTAAAGTAAAGCGTTGGCACCTGGATGGCTCAAGTTATGAAGTTGATCGAAAACACCACGACGAAATTTAGGCGTGATAAAGGGCCGAGGTTTTCCTGTTGATGTATCACAGAACACAGTTAGTGAAGATCCAGGAATTGGAACTCGTTCGATGTGCAAAGAAGAATTTTCATCGATTATTTTCTTAAGCTCTTTATCTTCTTTTTGAGACTCGACCAACAACCTGTAATCACATGGTGCAGAAACAGCATCGATTCGTGAAAGAGTATCAGCTACGACATTGTCAATACCTTTTATATATTGAACGTCAGTTGAAAATTCCGATATAAAAGACAGTTGGTTGAACTGCACTGGTGGAAGTTTTTTACGCTTTTGTTGAAAATCATAAATTAACGGCTTGTGATCCGAGTATATCGTGAAAGAATGCCCTTCTAATAAATGTCGAAAATGCTGTATTGCAGCATAAACTGCTAGAAGTTCACGATAATAAGCAGGCCAAGAACTTCCCTTCGAAGACATTTTCTTAGAAAAGAATGCAAAGGGTTGCCAAACATTATCAACAAGCTGTTGTAAACAAGCTCCAACAGAATGATTTGAAGCATCTGTAAATGAACCAAGTTGTGCACCAATCCGAGAATGAAAAAGAAGTGAAGCAGTAGTAATGCAGTTTTTGCAGGTTTGAAATGCTTTTTCTAACTCAGGTGTCCAAGTGATTGGTTTAGAACTTTTTCAAATCGGTTTGCTGATTGCATCATGTAAAGGAGCCTCGTATTCACAGGCATGAGGTACAAATCTGCGATAAAAATTTAGTATACCTAGAAAACGGTGGAGGCCTTGAGCTGTTTTCGGCAAAGGGTAGTTCATAATTATTTGGACACGTTCCTAAGGCGTTTGGATACCAGCAGCAGATATAGTGTAACCTACAAAGTCAACCTCAGAAGCTCCAAATAATACATTTCTTCAAATTTATTACCATCCCGTATTTTGCAAGTCGTTCGAAGATGGTTTTAAGATGTCGTTCATGCTCTGTCTTTGAATGAGAGAAAACAAGAATATCATCTATATATACAAAACAAAAATCTAATCCATGTAAAACCTCGTCCATGAACCTTTGAAAGGTTTGATCAGCATTTCGAAGGCCGAACGTCATGAACGGAAATTCAAAAAGGCCAAATGGAGTTATTATAGCAGTTTTACAAATATCTCCTTCAGCGACTGGAATTTGTTGATAAGCTTTTACAAGGTCAATTTTCGAAAATTCCGTACAACTATCGATGAAGTAAGTAACATCGTGAATGTGGCGAACAGGGTAACGATCCGGAATAGTTCAAGCATTTAACGCGCAAAAATCTCCACAAGGACGCCAAGTCGAATCACTCTTCAGTGCTAGATGCAAAGGCGATGACCAAGAGCTTTCGGATGGTCGAGTTGTACCAGCTTGCAACATGTTGTCGAATTCTTTTTAGCAATTT
The DNA here is from genome assembly GCF_036245765.1 of Copidosoma floridanum. Taxonomy (NCBI): domain Eukaryota; kingdom Metazoa; phylum Arthropoda; class Insecta; order Hymenoptera; family Encyrtidae; genus Copidosoma; species Copidosoma floridanum. The sequence continues at coordinate 280,832 of NW_028321908.1, read as the reverse complement.
TCAACTTTTCAGGACCTAAGCGGCGCACTTTGCTTGTAACATGTGGTCCAGGAGTAGTTCGAATATGATGAACCGTTTGATGCTTGATTTCTCGTGGTAAACCAGGTGGACGAGTAATTTCAGGAAACTCAGAAACAAGAGCCGAAAAAGTGAAATAATCCTGAACAGCTTTAACGCTGCACTGTGCAGAACGTTGAAATGAACCTTGAGCTTGAAGTCCAGTGGAAACATCAACAATGCGCTTCGTACGACAATCAGGCAAAAGGTGGTAATGTGCGAGAAAATCCGATCCAATAATTGGTAAATCCACATCGGCAACGATGAATCTCCACAAGAAACAACTTTGGAGTCCTAAGTTGAGATTTAAGGTTAGAAAACCGTATGTCTTTATTTTGCTTCCATTTGCGGTGCATAAATAATAATTGACAGGAGCACGACGTTCTCGTAATAGACCACGAGGAAAGCAACAATCTGAACCAGTATCAACAAGAAATCTTTGTTTTGAATATTTATCAACCACAAAGAGACGGCTATTAGATAAACTGCAGTCAGATGCCGCCCTTACAGACTGCTTTGATCGTTTTCCGAAAAATCGCACGGATGAATGCACTTTTAGCTTTCTGCTGAAAGTTTGCATGATACCAGCACAAACGATTTGTTCTTTGCTGCGAGTCTGCTCTTGTACGTGACTGACTCCTCTGCCTAAAATTCCTGTTAGGACTGCGAGAACGCGAACAAAAGTTAATAACTCAGCGACTTGCTTTTGTAAATCAGCAGTCGCATTTAACAAGTTGTTTTCGGTACCTTTGTCTCTAAGTGCAGCGTTGTTAGCAAAAGTTGGTGTGCTCGGTGAAACTTCAACAATTTTGTCAGCGAGCTCTGCAAGCTTATCAAGCGTCAATTCGGACTGTGTCACAAGTATAGCTCAAACATTTGACGGTAGCCGATGAAGCCAAAGTTGTCGCAAAAGGTTGTCTTGCACGACAGTTGAGCCAGCAAGAGAACGAAGGTGATGGAGAAACTGCGATGGTTTGCGATCACCAAGCTCTTCCTCGCTGATTAGTCAACGAACACGTTGTTCCTCAGATGCAGATAAACGTTCAATTAATTTCGTGCGCAAAAATGTATATGGATTTATTTGAGGGGGATTCGTTATGACATCCTCGATTTCCAGTGCGACATGTGCGTCTAATTGCGAGACAACGTAGTGGAATTTTGTTACCTCATTTGTTATTTCAGAAAGTACAAACTGAGAATCAGCTTGTGCGAACCATAAGCTTGGTTTGTCTGTCCAAAAAGGCGGAAATTTTACAGCGACTCGGTGAACTGAAGGTCGAAGATCAGCGACGTGAGCGGCGAGGCTTTGATTCTGCGGTGGTTATTGTTGTTGCTGTTGTTGTTGTTCTTGTTATTGTTGTTGTTGTTGTTCTTGTTGTTCCTCATTCTGGCAAAGTTCTTCAATCTGTCGAAGAAGTTGCTCGTTTTCTTCGCGTAAAACGACAAGTTGATCCGCGTTACGTAACATTTCGCGATTATTTTGCGATGCGTTCTTTGTCGGGGTCACCAATATAGGAAATAGACGACAGTAAATCAATACAAATAACTTATGCTTTCTATTTTAAAGTATCAATATTTATTATCAGAATATTCATCCGTTTGATACAAGAGCGGTTGACAGACTGTGTACAAATTCATTAAAATATTATTCATCACACATTCGCGTTGCTAGGCAATGTACACATTCTACCGCGATGTTCGAATATTTGAATCGCCACACACTCCCACACATATATAAGCTTATGTTTTATACTGAAATACATAAATATCTACAATAATATTTAAATATTTACTGATTTACGTCCTGGAATATTTTAAATTTCCTGCTTCTTGCGACGTTGCCGTTGCGCTTTTGTCGAACTATTATTTAATTTTTTTATTTATAAACTAATCAGACAATCGTCGCAAAACTTTCTGTACATATAGTTAATGACATTATCTGTGACATATAAAAAAATTTGAGACATTCATTGCGCCAATTTATTTAAAACTGAGTTTTTACAAGTTTTCCCTAAAGCGAACGTGTTAAAATGACTGAACTTTGAAATTCAATATCTCGGAAACGAAACAGACAATTGTCTTGAAATTTCAACAGCTTCATTGTAACAACAATAAGAATGTCTGGTTGAAATTTCAAAAAGATTTGTCACGGGGTTCTATCTCTACCGAACGTCTTTTATTTTCCTTAGCTACACGTACCCACTTTGTTTACATCATTAGCAAGTGTGGCCTTCTAAACAATTTTTATAAAAGATTAACTAAAGCACCGAAGGAAACCGCTGGCTTGCATTATTCTCCATCCAAATAACTCGCGTCTTGGCGGCAAGGTCAGTGTAACTAAGCTGGAATGAAAAGCCAATACAATGGAACCTGAAAGTAACACACAAGTTATTATTAAAGTTTTTACTAATGTATAGTTTCAGTTCATATAAAGCAAATAAAACTATAAATTCTAAGTTTGCCATTTTTATTATCCAAAAGCTCTAGAAAATTAGCCCAAGTTTCAGATGCTCTACTCTGCAAAAGTATATATCCATCATAGTTAAAAATTGTGTGTAGAAAACACTTGAGCATGTTTGGAGTCATTATTTTTTGGTTATGCTAAGTGATAGTTGCATCAAAGACAATGAAATTTGACAAACTGCTAAACTTTATAAATTAATTAAATGTCAAAGATTCCATCATGAGCACAGCGAAGTGCAAAAAAAATCATACAATCTTAAGTTCAAAAGCCATTGAAAAGATCCCGTTAATTTTTCATTTCCAATATCCAGTGATGATGTTGGAGCTGCTTGATATTCATGATAGCCTTGAAATATAAAATGGGTAGAAAAAAATTAGTTAGCAAAGATAAAAAAACAAGACTATAAACTGACATATGTTTAAATTGATCATCCCTAGATACTTCAGCCTGAATAAAACATAACATGATAGCATTGACACATGGATGTAGTATCTCGCAAGCAGAATATTTCTTATTCAAATACCTACTAAGAAGAATTTTATGAATATTTTTATGCAAAGCAAGTCCAATTCATACATTTAACTATAACCTCCTCTTTCTTTGTTTTATTTTTTATAAAGGACGTTCTCCATTGAGCGGTCTTCTGCTTTGAAGTATCGTATATATAGTTTGAAAACATATACATAATATTTAGGTGTGACTCGTATTTCAATGCTGCCAACGCTACAACACAAAAAACTGCAATTAAAATTGTTTTACAATACAAATCATAAAAAGTTTATTGAAATAATTTCTCTTACCTTAATATGTCACTTAAATCAGTTTTGAACATTTAAGATACTATAATTATTATTCCTAAAAAATCCAAGCGACGTTAATGAATAATTACACAATGTTACCGTTGTTCATACTAAAAATTGTTATTCAATGCATGTTTAAAAAATAATACTTATACTAAATACAATTTATCTAAATATTTTCATAACTTTAATAACGTTTTTCGCTTAATTTTTGGGTGTACATTAAATATGCAGTTTTCTAATATTTTGAATTTCGCGCATGTGAATATGCTACATACATTCGAGAGCACTGGTGCCCATGTGTTAAAATACAAGGTGTGGCCAGTGGTGGGTAAACGACGTAATAGAGAGGTTTCATACTCTACATGTAAATTACTTGTAATATACCTCAAAATGTAAAATTGTCAGAAACCTATGCGCATGCGTGCGCAAGCGTCTGGTGTGCGTCAGTTAGCTTGTAACTAGAGCAGTAAATTTTTATTTAAAAACACAGATGTTTGTATTGATATTATTTGAATTGAATTATTAATATTATTTAAATTATAATTAATCTTACGTGAATGTTTGTACAAATAAAGACCTTTGGCTTTTTTTAACGTAAAACGGTAGTGCTAAGCTTATTCTCAAGGTACTTTTAGAAAAATGGAAGGTAAGAATTTTATCAGTATTTTTTAAACAAAAGTTAAAATTCTTAATCTAATTCAACTTTAAATCTTGCAAGAAATGATATTTGGTAATTGAATTAAAATCCTAATTCTAATTTTCAGGTAACAGGGTCGATTCTAGGCTACTCGACCAATTGCTAGGTGATATGTTTTTTGGATGCACAATTGCATTTTAAACAGTTGAAAACGAATATTCTTTACGTTTTGTGAATGCTTCAAACCCTAACTACACACCTCCTACTAGAAAAACGTTGTTGAATACCATTCTTAATGAACGTTTTAAACATTTTTTAGAGGCTATTCGAAGAACAAATTCAAGGAGAGGTGCTTTTTTAATGGATGCATGGAAAAATAAATCAGTGAACACACAAAATGTTGTGTGTATGTAAAAGCTAGATTCGATAGAAAATAATAAATATATTTATCTCCACTCATACAATTTTAGTATTGAAAGAGAAACTGGCGAAGCTTTTAGGGATATTTACAATGGATGTAAACTAATTGCTTTAGAAAATTATGATTCTGACGTCTACGTATCTGTGACAGACAGCGCGTCAAACGTTGTTAGAATGGGAAGACTACATGGTGATTGGCATATGTCATTTGTAGTAGCCACAGTGCTAATTTACTGAGTAAAGCAATTGTTGATATTGCATTCGCTTACTTAGTAAACAATTTATTAATACAGTTCAAACACCCAGCACTAGAACAACAAGTAGTCGCAAACGAAGGTACGCGAATAGTTCTCATTCCTGATACAAAATTTGCCAGCCACCGAGATGCATATAGAAGATGCTTTCGAAATCTACTATTTATGCGTAACGTTGCCAGAGATCAGCAAGAAAGAAATATTCTAGCGGACAAAGTTATAATCTTTTATTTAAATCAGATTCTGAAGCGAGGCTTAGAGACAATGTATTGATTTTAGATCCAGTTCGTAGATTAATTAATTAATACCTGTCAAAAAGCTAACTGTGATGTAGCTACAGGAGCTGAGTATTGGCTGCGGTTGGATATTCCAGCCCTCAATCCTCGATATGAAGAGCTTGTTGCGGCCCGAACTGAAAGGGCTGTAAATAAATATGGGTGTGCTGCAAATTTTTTGCATCCAAGATTTCGAGGATTAAGATTACAGGCGAGACATATGGCTTTAGTCAATGAGTTTTTCCTGGAAAACTTAGATGAAGTTAGCAGTCAGGAGCTTGAATTGTACAGAACTGGAGGTGGAATGTTTGAAATGATACTGAGGAAAAATTATGCTTCACCATTACGTTTCTGGAAAATTGCGAACGATTTTTATCCAACATGAAGTATTTTAGCGCTTAAATTGCATATCATTCCTGCGTCTTCTGGCCAGTTAGAACGGTTATTCTCTGAATTACGTTCATTTGCCAAAACGTAATCAATTAACTGAAGGAAGATCTGCTAAATTGATTGCTTTGTATTATGACATAAAATTAGGAGGTTATGGTGTACTATGATGGATCGGGATTGATGATGATGATGGGGATGAAAATGAAGATGAAGAAAATGATGAAAATAAGTAATTATAATCATTTAAATAGATAAAATTAAAATTTTAAATTCTTTCTAAGCTGTTATAATACAAATTTAAATAAGTAAAAGAAATAAGCAGCGATTTCGACAGAACATTTCGTATTTATTTACTCTTCATTTATTATAAAATAATATGTTCATTTTTTAAATCTGACTATTGAACGTTAATGTTTAACGTACAACATTTAGCTTTTTAGTTTCATAAATTTTGAGTAACGATTTATATTATTTATTTATCTCAACAATATCTAGTTTCAAATTAAACTACATTTAAATCATGGTATTAATTAAAATACTTATTTACTGTTTTAAATTGGTATTTAAATACTTTTTAATTTATTACTTCCTAATTTATAGTTGCTTCAACGTACAGTGATATTCACTAGATTTTGTATACTTAATTGATTTTAGTATAAATTAAAAATTAGTATTTATTTTAATACTTTTAGATTGCGCTTTTTTACTTGCAACTTGCAACTAAATTTGTTTATATTTTTTCATTTTTAAATAAAAACTATATTAATTACTTAATGTTTAGTGTAATTGAGAGCTTACTAAAACAAAAAGCATCCTATTAAGAAAAAGTGTAAAACACCTTAAAATGTCAAATGTTATACTGTGTATAGAAGTAAAAAGTTACTTAATAGATTATTTACTAAGACGCTTTTTGTACTGGTTAGCTCTCAATTAGCGTCATCACATTCATTTTGTTATAATATTCAGTTAAATAAAATATAATTATAATATAAAATACAGTTTTAGTTTTCTACGTTTCTAGATTCATTATACTATAAAATACAAAATAGTTTAATAATTAATTTTTGTTGTTTTTTATTCAAATTAGACATTCTTACTATGAGATTTTGATGGTTTGTAAAAGCAGGTATATTACTAAGTTTTAAACGAAATTTGGCAAATTCTGGACAGAGGTTCGAATGATTTATATAACATTTGTGCCATTTCGTACGATTTTTCAAATAAATTTTGAAAAACACCATCTTTTTTTCGAAGTATCAACAAACCAGACATTACCTTTTCATTAAAAAATGGAATAAAAAATATTGTCAATTCTTTAATAGGGTCCTCTATAATAAGGTTTAAGTATTTTCTCTGATTCATAGGATGCAAATAATGAGATGCTACAGAAAGCATATTAACAGCTCTATAAATTTTATTTTTAACATATTTAATTTTATATTCTTGCTCGTCGCTCAAATCTTTACATTTTAATAAAATATGTAAAAAGCTTGTAACGCCATGAGCAATTGTGTACTTTTCTTGTCATTTTGTATATAGTATTTCGTATACATGTTTTAAAATATTTGTAATTTTGTTCAATTCAATTTCATATTTGTTTTGAATCAACATTACAAGGACATTAGTCGGAAAGATATGGTCATTATGTATGTCAGTTGCAATTTGTCGCATCAGTTTTATATTAAAATTGCAAGGTTCAATTACTTAAAAAAATATGTATTCTATGGTAGACTTTACGTTCATAACAAAATTTTCCATTTTTTTGCCATCCAGATTCAACTATTTTTTTTCTGTATCTTCAGCTTTGAATTTTTTTATTAATTTAGAAATTTCACTTCGTAGTTTTTTATCAACAACGATGTAAAATAAGTTTTGAAAAATTTTCGATAAACAAAAAAAATACCAGTAACTACAATTTTTATCAACTATTGTTAGAATGTGATCGGTGTTTGAAACATTACTATGTATACGTATGTTTTTATCATTAAGTTTTTTAAGTGACTTAGTAATAATTGCTTCTATGGAGTACATATCTAAATCATAACAGTTTAAATATATGAATAGTTACTGGCTGTAAAAGTCATAAAAACTAACGTATCATTACTCTGCTTACTTATCACCATAACGCCTTAACATTTTTGCAATTCAATTTTTTTCTTTAGATTATTATACATTTTTGGTACAGTTTCATTCAACAGATACGTTGGCGAACTTGGTTTTTCACAAGCACAACATAGTTTTTTACAAAACTGTTGAAAGTAATGGTTTTCAACAATATTAAAATTTATGTTATTCACTACTAAAGCACAAACCAATTTTTCTTTAATTTTTAGTACATCCTTGCCATTTAATCTCTCAAACATAAGTCTTCGTTTGACTGGTTGTGGTTTCTCAACAAGTACGCAGGATAGATTTTCTGGATGAGATGAATTTATTGGTAGAGTTTCTTCATCTGGATTTGTAGTATTTACATTTACATCTTTATCCTCAGCAAATTAACTGCTACGCACTTTTCTCTTGTTGTTGTCCATAGATCTTGCTGACTGATCTTTGCATTTTTGTCTGTACGTATGAACAAAAATCATTATAAATCAATTAAATTTCAAACTAAATGTATCTTAACTTATTTATTTGAATATTTATTACGTTTTTAAAGTAATTTTAAAATTATTAATTGAGTTTCAAAAACACTAGTAAATTGATCCAAAACAATGTTAATGAACTGATATAATCATAACTAACCTATATCAAAATAGAAAAATCCACAAGTTAGGATAAATAGTAAAAAAATTTGTGTAAAAATGCTAACCTATAAGTTTTTAGTCCATTTTGAGCAGTATTTTTAAAATTTTCTTTGCAGATCAAACAATGAGCCACTGTTACTTCTTTCACCTGCTCTGAATTAGGATTGTCATCAGCATTCGTAGTTTTAATTTTTTCTAATATTTTAAGCTGGACAAACTTTTCTTCTTTCCAATAGTCATGACAACTTCTACCTTCTCCTTCCATAGTGTATTGTGAGCAATAAAAACAATAAATAAATTATTAAGAAGGATTTTGATAACATCGAAGCGTACTTTCGGAGTTGCTCGAAGTTTTTAAGAAAACAGCATGGGCACTATGGGCACAGCTATTTTCTTACTAAATGACATTCAAAGTCAGAAACTGACCCACGTAATTTACAGGTATTTTACATGTAAAAAACTAAGTAAGTTACCTAAGGTAACTTACCTACCCACTACTGGGTGTGGTGTTCCAAGGTCTCATTTTCGTGCTGTTCTGCGCCTTCCATCACGACGCCATATTTGAGGGAGATGTGACTACTACAGTGCCGAAGAGCCTATACAATGAAACGAAGTGGCCAAAGTTGAAATCAAAACCTATCCCCCCATTCACCTCAAAGTGAGACATATATCTATATATATACAAAACAAGAAGTTTGAAGTGTTTTTTCAATACGGTAGTAGAAGTTTGAAGATTTTATAGAAGTTTGGGGAGCATCCTTAAACTTCCAATATGCGAATATCGATGTTTGAGGATGCTCCTCAAAGTTCGTTCGTTTCTTTTGAGGAGTCTCTTCAAACTTCATTTATGACCTTTGAGGAGTCGCCTCAAACTTACTGTACGGCAGGTTTTTTTTTCATAAATTCAAAAAAAAAACTAATGATTGCTATCAAATAGCAGTTTTTGCATTAGCTTAGAAATTAAATTAACACTTGTTTAATAGAAAATTACTGTACTTGAAATCTAAAAACAATCAAAAAAATTGTATTTAGGCAAATTTGTTTCAATGTGCTGCCTGGTACGAATTTTTGGTACAAAACACTTTTAGTTCCATCCCTTTAAGATGCTAACAGTTATAGAATGTATTAAAGTACACACAAAAATTAGTATAACTCGTTAGCTTAAAAAAAAAGCGTTGTAAGTTTGATAAGTTATCGGTCAAAAAGCAAATATAAGTTTGTTAACAAGTTTTCATATAAGTTCGGTTGTCAGATCTTACTTAAGAAACTACATCAGAACATAGATAAGAACTTACATAAAAACTTTCACAAGTATTTGTACAAGAACTTGTAAAAGTTCTTATGAATTACTTTTTGCGGGGTGATACTATTGAAATCTTTTATTAACTGATAATAATAAAGTATGTAAATGTAATAAAAAAATCTTTAAACCTCTAAGCTGACACTAAAATACATTATATTATCCTCAAACATTTGTTTTTATATATTAACGCCTCACAACTCGCTCTTGGTACAGATAAAGACTTAAAATTAATACAAGTATATTGTAAGCGGTCACCATAATCTATATTATTTACCAAGTTTCAATCGACCGTTGAAAAAGTTACTAGCTATGTCTTAAGCTAAAATAACTGTAATCAGATATTAAAAGGCATTTTAAAGATTGTTCTAATTTTTTATTCTAATATTTAAGACATTTTTCTGTTTAGAAATTATATTCTAGGAAGAAAAATTATTCTGCAATGTTTGATTACGCGTCAAAGTTTGAATACTTTTGAAACTGTAATATATTGTAGATATACTGTTGATTTAGCAAGCTGTTGCTTTATTTTATAAGTTTTTTTACAGTGACACACTTTTCAACAGTGACACCTCCCAGAAGTTACTTGACTAGACAAAACGTACTAAAACATTCATTTGGTGTTCATGAAGAAAATGTTGAGAAAAAGATCATGTCGAAAAAAGTACTGATTGTTTAACGCTGGTATACAACGCATGGTATTCATACAATGTGTTTAGTGTGTATGTACGTATGTAGATCAGAGATGTCATGTTGTAAAGTCAGTTAAGTATGTGTCATTTATTATATTTACAACGTGTCATTAAAAATGAGTTTATTACATTTGGTACTTTACAACACGTATAACGTCGTTGCCAGTGCTCTCGACAGTGGCACCCAAAGAAGCGCGAAGTTCAAATTAGCTATATGGAGCAAGACGTGAAAACCCAGATATCACGACAGTATTTCATACACAAAAAATTAATAAATAAACCCTAAGCTATTTAACCCAATTACCCAGTGAGCCTACTGGTCGCTTTGTCATTAAATGAATTTAATAACACAAGCGCCAATCACCACACAACCCGGGGCGCTTACTGGTCGCTTTGTTATCAGAAAAATTAATTTAATAACACAAGCGCAAATCCCTAAACAAGCCGGGGCGATAACTGGTCGCTTTATTATTAAATAAATTAATTTAATAACACAAGCGCCAATCACCACACAACCCGGGGCGCTTACTAGTCGCTTTGTTAATAAATTAATTTAATAACACAAGCGCCAATCACCACACAACCCGGGGCACTTACTGGTCGCTTTCTCATTAAATAAATTTAATAACACAAGCGCCAATCCCCACACGACCCGGGGCGCTTACTGGTTGACTTATTAATAAATAAATTAATTCAATAACACAAGCGCCAATCCCCACACGACCCGGGGCGCTTACTGGTCGCTTTGTTATCAAATAAATTAATTTAATACCACAAGCGCAAATCCCCAAACAGGCCAGGGTGATGACTGGTCACTATCGTAATTATTAAAGCTATAAATAACAGTGAAAACAGTAATGTTTACATGGTAATAGAACTTGCATCATTGACTGGCGCTCTTGTTATTAAATTTATTTATTCAGTAATAAAGCGACCAGTAATCGCCCCGGCTTGTTTAGTGATTTGCGCTTGTGTTATTAAATTCATTTATTAACAAAGCGACTAGTAAGCGCCCCGGGTTGTGTGGTGATTGGCGCTTGTGTTATTAAATTTATTTATGAACCAAGTGACCAGTAATCGCCCCGGCTTGTTTAGGGATTTGCGCGTGTGTTATTAAATTAATTTATTTGATAACAAAGCGACCAGTAAGCGCCCCGGGTTGTGTGGTGATTAGCGCTTGTGTTGTTAAATTTATTTATTTATTAACGAAGCGACCAGTAATCTCCCCGGGTCGTGTGGTGATTAGCGCTTGTGTTGTTAAATTTATTTATTTATTAACGAAGCGACCAGTAATCTCCCCGGATCGTGTGGGGATTGGCGCTTGTGTTATTAAATTTATTTAATGAGAAAGCGACCAGTAAGCGCCCCGGGTTGTGTGGGGATTGGCGCTTGTGTTATTAAATTAATTTTTCTGATAACAAAGTGACCAGTAAGCGCCCTGGGTCGTGTGGGGATTGGCGCTTGTGTTGTTAAATTTATTTATTTATTAATAAGTCAACCAGTAAGCGCCCCGGGTTGTGTGGTGATTAGCGCTTGTGTTGTTAAATTTATTTATTTATTAACGAAGCGACCAGTAATCTCCCCGGGTCGTGTGGGGATTGGCGCTTGTGTTATTAAATTCATTTATTAACAAAGCGACTAGTAAGCGCCCCGGGTTGTGTGGTGATTGGCGCTTGTGTTATTAAATTTATTTATGAACAAAGTGACCAGTAATCGCCCCGGCTTGTTTAGTGATTTGCGCGTGTGTTACTAAATTAATTTATTTGATAACAAAGCGTCCTGTAAGCGCCCCGGGTTGTGTGGTGATTGGCGCTTGTGTTATTAAATTAATTTATTTAATAATAAAGCGACCAGTTATCGCCCCGGCTTGTTTAGTGATTTGCGCGTGTGTTACTAAATTAATTTATTTGATAACAAAGCGTCCTGTAAGCGCCCCGGGTTGTGTGGTGATTGGCGCTTGTGTTATTAAATTAATTTATTTAATAATAAAGCGACCAGTTATCGCCCCGGCTTGTTTAGGGATTTGCGCTTGTGTTATTAAATTAATTTTTCTGATAACAAAGCGACCAGTAAGCGCCCCGGGTTGTGTGGTGATTGGCGCTTGTGTTATTAAATGAATTTATTTAATAATAAAGCGACCAGTTATCGCCCCGGCTTGTTTAGGGATTTGCGCTTGTGTTATTAAATTAATTTTTCTGATAACAAAGCGACCAGTAAGCGCCCCGGGTTGTGTGGTGATTGGCGCTTGTGTTATTAAATTAATTTATTTAATAATAAAGCGACCAGTTATCGCCCCGGCTTGTTTAGGGATTTGCGCTTGTGTTATTAAATTAATTTTTCTGATAACAAAGCGACCAGTAAGCGCCCCGGGTTGTGTGGTGATTGGCGCTTGTGTTATTAAATTCATTTAATGACAAAGCGACCAGTAGGCTCACTGGGTAATTGGGTTAAATAGCTTAGGGTTTATTTATTAATTTTTTGTGTATGAAATACTGTCGTGATATCTGGGTTTTCACGTCTTGCTCCATATAGCTAATTTGAACTTCGCGCTTCTTTGGGTGCCACTGTCGAGAGCACTGGTCGTTGCTGCAAAGAGGGTATGTGTAGATGTGTAAGGAAGTACTTAGACATCTAAGGGATTCGACCATAGACTTATACAGATAGACTGCGCACTCCAGTAGAACTGCTGGGGCTTACATCATGGTGGTGAGGATGGGTCTCAGCGGACTCTGTCTCTCTCTTACATCGTGCCTGAAGGCCTTTATGGCTATGTTCCTGAAAGGCTTGGTAAGTTAAGTCAGTTAAGGTCACGTGATCATTTAACATGAGTGCGAGAGAGTCCGTGACATCATATTTTTTTCCCTCGCACTCATGATAAATGATCACGTCACCTTAACTGACTTAACTAACCGAGCCTTTCACGAACACAGAGTATGTATTCGTGACATTACGACTGTCTTGACCAATAGAGAGCACTTTGGAGTCCACGGGATACAATTCAATTCTTTGCGTTTTCAATAATTATTTTTGCAGTGAAAATGGTATGAAAAAATTTTGAGAAGAAAACTATACTAAAAATCAAGGGTTATTGGGCTATTTTCAGAAAATAATTTATTTATAATTTATGAGAAATGCTCATTGTAATTGACTATCGAAAAAGTTGCAGGTGACTTCATAAGCTTATATAAATTGATTAAAACATTCAAATTTATCATGAACATTATATAAATATATAAGGGCCAATAATCGGATAATTTTTAAATTTTGTTAAGGCTCTGTTCTCTTTAGAAATTTATGTATTAGTAAGTATTTAAAATAAACACTAGAAATTGAAATGTTCCTTCAAATGCCGTCTCTATTAAAAAAAACCATGTGATTTTACCACATGGTAAAATACGTTGTTTGACCATATGGTTTTTAGTCATTTAACACATGGTTTTGTCTCAAATAACCATATGGTTTTTAAAAACCATATAGTTTCTTGAAAAATCATATGGTTTTCCAGTATGTTTTGAGGTTTTTAAACATTTTTCATTAAAGGCTGAATGAAAAAAGCTGTAAAAATATTAGATTGATAAGCTGCCTAACATTGAAATTACAAAGGTAATACGTGAAACAAGGAACTTTGGGATGGATAAAACAGTTATGAGAGTAAAATTTTTTTTTTTTTTTTTGAAAAATATATATTTTAACCTACTTGTTACAACTGAATTAATTAATGAATGGCAAATTTTCACATTTAAACTGATGATTCTCCAACGATTTTTCAGAAAAAAAAGCATGGCAACCCTTACAGGGCACTTTTCGTACATCTAGCGCACCATTTTTTATTGATTTCACTGGTATCATTTTTTTTGTCAGCTCAAACCATAAACCATATCCAATATTTCTTATTTTAGCAATTGTGTTCCTTTTTATTTTGGCATCAGAACACTCCATATACAGTTTTACCATACTTTCTTCTGCATGCTGTCGCTTTAAGTGTCTGGAAAACTGCGTTTCAAACGTTAGACAGTAGCAACAAAATGGAACTCTCCTTTTTGGTTCGTGTATTTGTCCATTTCTTAATTTTTTTAAAAATTCCATCTTTCTTACTATAAATTGAGTCGGTTCTTCAAAAAAACCTGAAATAATAGTGTTATAAGAATATCAAATTTATTATTGTCATCAGGCACAACCTTAGTTTTATGAAAAAAAAAGTAATCGTAAACGTATATTTATGAGACTGAATGGTAAAAATAATATTTTGGCCTAAGCCAACTGTGGGAATAATCGAAAATAAAATTTAGTTAGGTCTGTGGCTAGTAATGCTAACCATCTAACTGAAAAAAGCTTTACTTTGATTTTTTTTTTTTTTAGAAGAGTAGTATAATTCAAATGTAAACTATGTTGAGAATAGGTATGGACAAATCACGGAGACTTTAAGTGTCGTGTTATTGAAGTGAAGTTTTTTTTTTTGTTTATTAAGACATGGTTTTGAGAAAGTTTATCGTAACCAAACTTATGTAAAATTAAAATAAGGCTGTTTTTCTATTGTTTTGTATTTTTGTACATTAGATCCCCCATTCTGACCAAGTAAGCTGACATGTATTAAGGTATATGTAAATAATAAAAATAAATTTTATGTCACCATTTTTGTCATAGAGCGCTCGTGAAAAATCTGGACTAATACAAGGACATGTTAAGAGCCGTAACATTATATTTTTCTTCTTAAAGTGGGCGCGTTTGAAAATTACCGTTTGTTACCTGGATCGTTCGTTCCAAAAATGTACGAAATGTGTGATAGGTTATGGAAACAACACAGTACCCGATCAATAAACAGTAAAAATTTCTGTACAATTTTAGAAATATAGTCGAAAAACGTACTTCTCTTCTAAACAACTAGTTTTTATTATACATTTGTAGGGAAAATTTATTTGTGACTGAATTTAGAGTTATACAGAAAAACACCAATAATTTGTAAGTACAACATAGAAGATTTCATATTGTAATAAATAATTAAATAAGAAATAACAATGAAAATGAAAAAATTTCTCTACCTGTTTCTAATTTTTTAAGTAGTTTTGTGGTTCGCTTGTCTCGAGAAGATAGTTTACTATCAACTTCACTCAGAGTAATTTGATGATTTTTCAGCAAATAAATATATCTATCCGATATCTTATGCAAATCAACAAAGCATTTTTTAGTTATACTACTACAAACAGATTTTGTTGTTTCTCCAGTATGATTGCTGTTATTTAATTGCATTATTTGCTTATTAATTATGTGTCTGTTCACCACAGAAATGTGTAATGTACGTTCACTAGAGCTAGTAATAGGCTGATCGTTAACTGAAATATAGTATTTATCAATAGTATAAAAAATCCTTAAAATAAATAACTGTAATACAACCTAATAAAAAATAAACAAAGTTCATACTGTACCTTTGAAGGAACTTTTAAGAAAAAAGTGTAAGCTACACTCTTTCATGTCCTGTATAATACTTGTAAAGACTACTTGGCTGTAAAGATTTTTCTCAGAATCTAGTACTGAACATTGGATAAAAAATCTATTAATAGAAATTTTAATATATGTGAGACCTTTAACGGATAACCAGAATAAAAATATACTAATTATAAATTAAAAACTTTTTGCGTACCCTTGACTTAACGTTGAGACTGCAACATTGTTGCTTGAATTTACATCTATCATATCGATAACACAAGAGATATAAAAAATAGATTCAAAATACAATTTATAGTTGATTTTTTTTTGTATTTCTGAGATAAAAGGACATTCAAACTTATGATAACTGATCTAAAAACAATTTTTAATTTAAATGTGATGTTTAAAATAAAATAATTCATAAATAAATTTCATACCTCTTTCCTAACAAGATTGAGCACATCAGTAGCTGATTGGCAATATTTTAGAGTTACCTTTCTATCAATAAACCATAAGGAGCTCTGCTTTGAAAACAAAATTTTTTTCACGAAATTTTTTGGGATAACTTGCATGCTGGATTTACTTGTTTCCCCAACCTTATTTTCTGTAAATAATACATTCATGAAGCAAAATTACAATTATTTAAAAATCATTTATAGTATGCTTAATTTTCCTTCTTTTAGTGTAGTCTTGTTAATTATAATAAATAAAGATAAGGCATGTGTAGTTTTCCTAATGAAAAATTTAATACCAAAATAGCTTACTATAATATAAAAATCAAGTGTATGTTTTGAAAATAAGTGAACCTTAAGAAATTTTTTTATAAAAGGCAACCGAATCAAATATACGACAGGTTAAATTATTATTTACAATTAGCATTTTACAAATATTAAAATTTAAATTGAAAAATCGGTTTGTTGTAAAATAAAAGGAATGCAACATATATAAACCTTATTATTGGTCAAATGAAAAATTTAATAAGCTTACCCTTTTTTTTAAATATTCCTTTTCCATTTTTCTCACATGTATGGCACTCGCACTCTTTGTTATTCTCACCAAAATAGTCAGAGCCATAATAGGCTAATATTTCTTGTCCTGCTTCAATTTTTTTTACAGTTAAAAGACTAACTAGATGATTATCTTTTGATACATATGTACAATTGCTGTCACAATCATGATTAACTAAAGCAATAGGCCCTAACATAAGCATATTACACTTTGATCGAAGACTTTGTATGATTGAAAAATTAGACTTTTTCAGCCGTAAATTTTTTTTTTCTTCAGATGAAATTCTTACAGTGTTTCCACTAATACAATTCAAAGTAACATTTTTATTGAAAGATACATTTGCTACTAATTTTAAACCATTTCTTTCATCCAAACTATATCTGTTGCACCTTTGGACAGCGATACCTGAAGTAGAGCTTAAACAGTTTAAGTACAAGATATTATGATCCTGGCACCATTTTTGTTTTGGTATATTAGCTTTATACAGAAGTCCTTCATTACAAGCAATGTTGGTTAGAGCACCACTAGTTAATTTTGTACAAGAGTTTCTTAAGAACTCTTCAATCATTGCCTTTACAATTTTCTTGATAGGATCACTTAGTGTTATTTCATCGTGAGTCTGAATCTTTCTTGAACTAAATCCTAAGATAATGTCTAAAATTATTAATTTGGCAATATTATCTACACCAATTAAATTGCTAACGTGCATAGTGATGAAATCTTATTCAAAGCAGATGATTATTCAAAAAAAAGTTCTTTACAGAATTGCAGAACTTTATCAATAGAATTAGACAATTCACATATTTTAGTGTAAGTGTAGATTTTTCTCACTAATAATAGCTTTCTTTCTCAAATTACAGTGAATCTCTTAATAAAGTTAAATTGTGGTGCACACAACAAAAACAATAAATTGTGAGCTCAAACTATAGAAAAATCTAATTTAAAAGATCACTTTCGATTAAAAATGAACTTTTGTGAATTTGAATTAAGCAATGTAAAAACTGTATTTAAAACCGAAACAATACTGTGTCGAACAAAAAATTAGAATGGAGTATGCGGACATTTTTTTTCACATTATGTATTTTTTAATACACATGGGAGCTGTTCACATAGACATTTTTTGCTTGGCACGGCAAGGGTCGGATTACTTTTTTTCTATTCATACGTGACCAGTGCGGCAGTCGGCAGTGCTCTGCCCAGTGTGGTGGCAAGATCGAGAATCGAGAGTTCGAGAACGACTCATTTCGAGTCTTTACTCCGTTCCGTATTCTTGCTAGTCTAGTCAAGTCAGAGTGGTTGGGAATATGATATTCCGAATATCTCACATGAAATAGAGACTTGTGAATCTGGCGTCCGTAATAATAAATATTATTATTTTCCATCCACTCATGGCCTAAGCGATTCCTCCTTACTTGCAGATTTATCCTCCACTTGAATTTTCATTTACGAATCACTCGTTTGCAAAGTGTTTGCAAAATAAAAAGTCGAAAATGGGTGTGGCACTGGAAAAAAAAAATGTCACAAAGTTTCTAAATAATAAATTTAGTTATCAAGTAATAATATCTAGTAACTTTAATCTGGTGACTTTCGGTCTAGTTCCTTTCCTAAGGCTTAGGCGCAAATGTCATTATTTTTGAGTTGATAAAATCATGTTCCGAAAATAGACACGATATATCTTGTAAAAGCACAATGATTAATTATTTATTCCTCAATAGCGGATTTCAAATAATATTAAATATTAAAAGTAACTTGTATTTAGAGACTGTCAGTCAATGCTTAGGCGGTTCATTTAATTTAAACGTATACATACTAAATACTGATTTAATTTTTGTTAAACCACGAACTAGTAGCCTCGTTTCTACAAGAACTATACTGCATAACTGCGTTACAATTTTGGAAACACGTTAGGCTACAAAAGCTATCAAAATTTCTGTTAACGATAGCTGATAAGAAGGTAGGTTACGTTATCAGCATTAGACACAGTGTAGCCACACTCTCCTTCATAACTTCTCTAAACGAAAGTCGATTCAAGCGCCACTACCATTACAGCTGTGAACTTTTTAAAACTGATCAAAATAAATGTCTATGTTCTTTATTGACTGCCACCATGTTGATCTAAATAGACCAAGAGCTGAGGCCAAAGGGTGGTCAAAACTTTAACCAGCCGCCACTCTCACCTGAATTGAGGAACCATATGATTCGTGGAGATCCGAAATATTTTGGTCATATTCCATAGTGGTGAAGAGTTATGTGGTAATTTTAGTAGTGCCGTATTGTCTTTTTTATTAACCAGCCGCAATTTTCACAAATGGATAGAAAATAAAAAGTTGTCAACTGAAAATAACATTTGCGGCAAGATTAGAATGCATCTTGTACCTGAAAATCGATCTCCAAAAATATAGATATTGTATTCTTATCTATAATGTTATCTACAATGCATTATCTATTATCTTAGATGAGTATTATAGATAAGATCGGATAGGGAATCTATTTTTTTAAGATCAATTTTCAGATACAAAATGCATTCTAATCTTGCCGCAAATGGCACCTTTCCATGAAAACTTTTTTTTTCTATCCATTGGTGTAAGTTGCGGCTAGTCAATAAAAAAGATTATACAGCACTTCTATAATTATCACATAACTCTTCACCACTATGAAATATGACCGAAATATTTCGGATCTCTACGAATCATAAGGTTCCTCAATTCTGGTGAGAGTGGCGGCTGGTTGAAATTTTGACCACCCTTCGGCCTTAGCTATTGGTCTAAAATAGGCAGGACCAATCGTAGGAAGGGGCTAAAAGAAAACATTGTGCAGTGTGGCTCGACACACACATCGATGGTGCTATGCACAGAGACTTGGGGATGCCCACCTGAAAAATGGAAGACAGAATTCCATGTGTAATAACTTCGGAAAAACCATACGGCATTTCATGTGGTTTTACATATGGCTTTACATAAAGGGTTTTGGATTGGTGATGCCATATTATGTAATGCCATGTGGAAAAACACATGGAATTACAAACTAAAAAAAAAAATATTGTCTAGAAATAACTGCAGAATACCGAAATGCGTTATTTACTGTTGTCTATCAATTTTATGACCTGAATGATAATTTAAAAACAAGGGGATACAAGAACTATTTCAGGAATTAAACTAAAAAAAAAAAAAAATAGAATTTTTCATGTTAAAGAAAAGTCAGCTGAATTCCCTTATTTGAGGGTTATCATCTAGATGGTATAACAATGAAAGACAGCAGTAAATAGCGCAATATGGTATTCTGCAGTTATTTCTACATGACAATACTTTTTTTTTTTCAGTTTGAAATTCTATGTGTTTTTTCACGTGGCATTACATATGGCATCACCAGTCCAAAACCCTTTATATAAAGCCACATGTAAAACCACATAAAATGCCGTATGGCTTTTCCGAAGTAATAACACATGGAATTCCGTCATCCATTTTTCAGGCCGAGGGAATCCAAAATATATGTATATTATTCTGGTTACGGTACGCAGCGATAGAGTTGCAATTCCGTTGATCTCCAAAGTTAAGCAGCATTTGGCGTGGTGAGTAACTGGATTGGTGACCGTTCAAGTATCGACGTTTTGCCTGTGCTGTTGATTTTCGAAAGTCGATTAACTGTTTCTCTTACGCTTCATCAACGTGACCATAAGTGTGATATTAGGTATTCGCTGTGAGGATGAAGACCAACAGCGCTCCAGCTGATTTTTTCCAAGAATTGAACGTGTCGTGAGCCAATTGTTGTGCCGTGAAACATACGGACTCCGTGACATAAATATTCATTGTTATTAATTAAGAGCTCGTGGTACTCTGCACTTTTAATATATAAAAGTTTGTGTAACGAATTATCCATAAAAAAATTTTTAACCTATCTCAGTGCTGCGTATCACCAACAAATATGAAGCGCAATAAAGCAGATGACACAAAAAGTGTATGGATATATACATACGTCTATACATGTGTGTTTCTCTGTGTGCGGTTGTCAATGGCAGCCGCTGTGCAGACGACGGCGATGACTGTACACAGTGTACACCTTGCTTTTTGTAACTATAGCTAAGACAAACTAGAGTTACTGTCATCCAATTATTAAATGTTTCATGAATTACTTATTCGAAGTGTTAAGCGACTAGTAGCGCCGCCCTGAGGGTTTGATTTGGAACTATATGTTTCCCCAAAGTATGCGTTCAAATCGTCGTGGTAGTACTGATGAGTTTTAATTTTTTTAATCATATTTATTGGCGAAAATTCGTAAGAATGAAATTCAAAAACAATATATTACAATGTGCTGTGCCTGCTTGCCCAAATAAATCATCCTCAGATGGGCTAAGGTTTCACACATTGCCTCGAACCGAAAAAGCTCGGCAATTATGGATTGAAGCCCGTAATCTAACCTCAGTCACCAAAAAAACTGTCATTTGCAGTACACATTTTAGAGAAGATGATTATTTTTCAGGTTCGTTAATTCCACTAAATTTGGAATAAAATCGAAAATTTTTATGTAAATAGTTGAAGTTGCTTGAAAGCACATGTACATTTTTATTTGTAGCTATAACAAAACATGGAAGATTTTTAAAAAGAACTGCTGTTCTGTCTCTGAATCTCCAACAAAAGAAGCCAAAACATATTCCAAGTATATTTGAAAAGTAAAATTGTTTTATCAGTAAAATGTGCAATAAAAAATGAAACATTCATAATGAAATACGTTTGTATTTTACAGGTCTCCAAGAAACTCATTTTCTACGTCGTTGTTACCGCGACGAGTTGAACGCATACTTTGGGGAAACAAATAGTTCCAAACATAGAGGTATAATAATAGAGTGCGTGACTGCTATACTGGCCTGGAAGTTGCAGCGTCAGAGGGTGCGAGAGAGAACGCATTCTATGCCACCACTCCTGATTAGCTATTCCGGTGAGTCCCCCGACAGTGTATATATATGTGTGTGAGTATAGCAGTGCATCTGCATCAGAGTGGTCAGTGGTGGCATAGAATGCGTTCTCTCTCGCACCTTCTGACGTCCCCTCTGCCTTGGTCGCGCACTCTATTATTATACCTCTATGGTTCCAAATCGAACCCTCAGGGCGGCGCTACTAGTCGCTTAACACCTCGAATTGCACTTATTTTCATATATAAAAATGCAGAGTTCCACGAGCTCTCCATTAATTCCAATGAATATTTATGTCACCGAGTCCGTATGTATCACGGCACAACAATTGGCTCCCAACTCCCAACACGTTTAGGTCCTGGGAAAAATCCGCTGGAGTGCTGCTGGTCTTCATCCTCACAGCGAATAAGTCCTGGTGTTTATATGTATAAACATCTAGTCTTCATCTAGATTTGCACCGATGGCTGAAAAACACTGTGTAAAAAAGCCATGTCTGAGCTTAAGGGCTGTGATAAATAATATTAAAAAAAATGGGTTGTGGGACCCACGATAGAACTGAAACTTCAAGTATCAAATATTAAACTCATTTTATACAGAAAATTATATGAGAAGCAATCATATGTGTTATTGCTACGAGTTAAGATAGACCTACAATTTCATAAAGATAGACCTCAAATACCAATTTGAGGTTATGTAATCATAACAAATGACACCTCAATTTGTGCGTCTCAATATTTTATTACCCCTTTAGGATCCCGTAAGAAATCGGTATTTTTGGCCTATTTTGCTTCTCCGTCGAGATATAACGATTTTTCTTATTTTATGAGGTTATGTTGTCATAAAAACACTTTAAATTTTTTCGCGCACATCTGTTTTATTAATGTTTAAAGTATGCTGTAATTTATTTGCAATTTATAACTCCAATTTCATAAAGATAGAGCGTAAATACGAATTTGAGGTTATGTAATCACAACAAATGACACTTATATTTGTGCGTCTCGATATTTTATTTTCCCTTTAGGATAGCCGTAAAAAATTGGTATTTTTGGCCTATTTTGCTTCTCCGTCGACATATTTGACAATTTTTCTTATTTTATGAGGTTATATTGTTGTAAAAACACTTTACATCAATTTGTGGACATCTCTATTAATTTTCAAGGTATACTATAATTTTTTCGCAATTTATAACTCATATGACAGAAAAGTACAACTAAAATACGAATTGGAGGTTATTTAATAACAAATAATACCTCATTACAAACACACACAGAACCACACACACACACACATATATATATATATATATATATATATATTTACGTAAAAATTTGAACATGTAGTAGCAAGAGGAGCGAAGCAGAGAAAAAGGCCGTCCCACGTCCCACTCTACGCGTATATGCACTGCTCTGGTGGCAAGGGGAACGAGGCAGAGAGAGAGAGAGAGAGTGGCTGGAATTGGAATAGTAGGGATGCCTGGTAGTATATATAGCATGTGGCGGCAAGGGGGACGCGGCAGAGAGAGAGAGCGGCTGGAGTGGTAGGGATGCACTGCTAGTATAGCATGTGGTGGCAAGGGGGACGCGGAGAGAGAGAGAGAGAGCGGCTGGAGTGGTGGGGGGCTCAGAAATTTCGTGTCGCTTGAAAAAATTCACAACGTGCCATAAGAAGTTTCACTTCAAAAAACAATAAGCACTCCGGGAGTGCAGGCAGAAGTGAAAACTTGAACTTATGGCGCGTTGGGCACTTTTTTGGGTGAGCATTTTTAGGTGCGCTTGCGACATGAGAAATTGTACATAAAAAAATTAATATAAAAAACTCAATCTTGTCTGTCGTGAGGGCACGAACGAATGCCCATGCAAAGAATGCGTATCAGCGTTGGTCTGAGCATTATTCCACGCTCACAGTTCATGCTTAATCGCACATAGCGCCGCTGACTGGATCCCACCGAGAACTACTTCGCGCGAGAATTCGAGTTCAAAATCGTATGATTTTTCAAACAGACAGTAGGCGCGGAAATTCAAATTCGAAAGAATTCTTGGTATACTATTTATGTATGTAATCATACAACATTATTCAATATTTTTAGGCATTAATTAGCCAATACATACAAAGATTTCTTTCGAATTTGAATTTCTGCGCCTACTGTCTGCTGAAAAAATCATACGATTTTGAATTTGAATTCTCGTGCCAAGTAGTTCGCGGTGAGATCCAGGCAGTGGCGCTATGTGCGATCAAGCATGAACTGTGAGCGTGGAATAATGCTCAGACCAACGCTGCTGCGTATAGCATGCAGCGCTCTCGCATACCTATACACTCTGAGTATACATATAGGTATGTAATCTCGTCTGTCGCGAGAGCACGAACGAATGCCCATGCAAAGAGCGCGTATAGTATACATATATTATAAGAATACACGTGGAGTATATCTGTGTAAAATCTCATCTGTCGCGAGAACGGCTGAAAATGCTCACCCACAAAAGTGCCCAACGTGCCATAAGAAGTTTTCACTTCAAAAATATTTACAAATTCATATATATACATATATATACATCTATAGTGGGCTTTATTTTTTAAATAAACATGGCGGAACATATACCGATTACTTCTTTTAGGATAACTACTGTAAACTAATCAGGGGTGTTGGTTTCTTTGAACACAGTGATTAGTTCAGGGCTTAATCGTAGATAGAGCTGAAATCACAAGCTTCATAGACAGGGTACTCGCTGGGTTCAGGTGGTTGGAGGGGATAGGCAAAACGATCTACGCGCTCATGGTGAGAAGTTAGTGAACTCGGGTGCCAAAATGTGCAGACGACGCCATTAACAATAAGTGTACATATATATACTGATATACTTGTCAAGTAACTTCAAAACTGTCTTTCCGTTTTGTCTGTCGTCTGCACATTTTGGTACCTGAGTTTCACTTTTTCGACGCTGGTACTGGAGGCACTGCGTGCTATGCACCCAGCGAATAAAGGGAGTGTAACTAATGCAAAAGTGCTCGAAAGTCACTGATTGGCTCCACCATTTTTGGTACTAACTAGGGAAATTGTCATTTATTTTGAGCCTTAAGTAGGGATTTGAACGTGTGCATGGATATTTGTGTTACAATATGTTACGCGCCGCAGAATTGTCAATGTTGCTGCATATTCGCGCTCCTTTTACCTCCATGATATTACCCCCCACTAAATGTGATAAACGCTCTTAAGTCAAAAAATCATTTAAGTACGAATAAAAAAATTGTGAAAGAATAACACGCAATGAAATTAAATTATTGTATTCATAGGACCTCGTATAAATAAATCGCAGTAATGAAAAAAAATAAAAAAAATGTAAAATTGCTTACAAAAAATTTTAAAATTTTGAAAATACAATGAAAAACTTGTATAGACAACTATTTATTTATTCATTTTAAAACAAAAAAATTGATGAAACCAAATATGTATGTTAATAAATACATAGAGAAGCTGCTGCTGAAAAATATTGTTTGTAAGTTTTAAAAAAAATTGTAAAAATATATACAAAAAAAAAAAATTAATTAATTAAATAAATTAATAAATTATCGATGTAGTTCATAAGTAAACTAAAATAACTGATAAATAGTAAATTGCTTAAATTCAAAATAAGTTACAAACCACACTAGAAGAAGAAAAAACCGATTTCCTGATATTAGGATCGCTCCTAGCAGAGTTAATAATTGTGCACAGAAGGTCGCCGGTTTAAATCCTTGAGGAATAAGCTGTAGAATAAAGTAATAAAATTGGATGAAAAAATGGAAATAAAAATAAAAAATAAGATTCTTTGCGTATACGCTTCGACGGTGTGGTGTGGTGTGGAGAGGATTGGCACAGTGTGACAGGGTATGGTGAGGGGAGGTGTAGGAGAAACTAACGCAGCATGGTGAGACGGGGCGATGTGAAAAGGACTGGCGCAGCATGGTGAGGGGGGGGGGGAAAGACAATGAGAAATTCACTTCAGTTACACATTTTCTCAAGGTCAACGATCTGAAATCGTTCATTTACTCTGTAGCGCAGAACGTGCCTATAGAAGTATAAGTTCAAAAACAAAATAGTTTTCTAAAGACAATTTACAAACTATTAAATAGTCTTTTAATTTAACATGAATTTCCAACATTATTTGCAAATTTAGTTGTTAAATCTGCTTGGTCTCCCGCAATGACTTAATGTTTCAATATTTAGAGGTTTTGCATGCGCATTATTATAGAAAATTTTTTTTACGATTCGTTATATATTTCCTAAAAATAATGAAATTTTTTGGAAATTGTTTCCTTTCATTCAGCTGATATACATCCAAAATAAAACCTTTGAGGTTATGTTTGTATATACGTCAACTCCTCTATTTGATCGCAGCGATGTTTTTTTTCCATTTAGACAGTCCATAAAAAGTGTATTTATTGTCCATCTAGTTTTCTGTTCAAAGTGTCGCATGCATCCAATTATTTTTTGGTCAAGTCATTTAATCATAGCCCGTAAAATAAATATTGGGCATCAGCATTAATCTGCCGAGAATGCAACATGTTTTTATCAATTGTTTACTGTACTCAAATAAAGAGGGTTATTTTTTCATGTGTATCATATACACGTTAGGTGACTACCGCCAACAACGCCACCAGTCGACAAGATGTTTGAATAGTTAGGTGATAAAGGCAAGTAATACATACCAAATCTACTTATTTTTTTTAAATTTATGTTAATGTTTATGATGACTATGATGCATACATATAGTTGCCGTACAGAAATTAGAGTTCCGAAAATGTAAAACCGAGGTATATTGTAAGTAAAGCTTTTCTGAGGTTTTTGTAGCATTGATTGAAAAGTGCGTAAACGAAGTAAGTTGAGCACATGAGTAAGTAGGAAACTAGAAGAGTCGATAGAGTAGGGGGCTTACTCCAGTATCCAAAACAGTAGCCTCAAATTGATTTTCAACAACCAGCAAAATGAGTAAAACCAGTGGATCTAATCGTTGTTGTTGTGTAGTTAACTGTTTTAATACAGAGAAAAAAATACGGAGTTAAAGGCTTATAGTTTTCCTCGTCAGTGGTACGAACATGAGAGGAAGAAAAAAAGTGGACTATTGCTGTACACCGCTTGACGCGAGCTCACAATTAATATAAAAAAAAATAATTTAATGTTTGTGTATAGACGCAAGTTCGATATTGATGTAAAAAATTGAATAATGGACTAAAAAAATTAGTTTTGATAGTATAAACTATAATCTCCGAAGGGTATGTTTTTATAAGCTAAATAAGTATAATAATTAAAATTTCAGTGTTGACAAAAAAATTGGAACCCTACAAAAAATTCCAGGATATGTAGTGCTCATTTTGAGGGAGGAGAAAAATCTGACAATCCAACCAGCGTGAATTATTCACCAACTATTTTTCCATCTATCCATAAAAAAAGGCAAATACAAGAAAAATAAGACTTGATGAATGAAATAACAAAAAATATCAAAATATTAACATACTAATTGAATTGGTTTCTCTCAAAACACGGACTTTCAAATACTGTAAGCCGTCTTCCAATAATTCCTCAACAACATTGCTCACATGACAACTTTCAATCAACTGTTCACCCTTTGGGAGACTTTTTTTTTAAAAACTGTTGCTTCTACCTCTTGGAAACCAGTTTTTACTACAATGACCATTTTTACTTCTAAAAATAACATTAATAACACGCAACTATTAAATGAAAAATTTTCTTCATCATAACTTTTAATGCGGTATCTCTCGTTCCCATTATCTAACTATTTGAATGAGAATCCACGAGATGGCGCAAACGCTCCGCGCCAGAGATAGTCACTTAGCGTATACAGTTACGTGTGATCCCATGTTTTTTATTTAATTAGGCAATGATTAATAACATAAGTGCCACAACCTTACCCCGGGCGCTTAGTAGTCTTATTTTTATTCGATAAACAAATTTCTTTTTTACGTAAGCACTTATTATTAAGGAGAATGAAGCCATCATTGACCACTTTGTTTTTCAATAAATACGTAATCAATAACATGAGCGCCTATAAACAGGTAACCTAGTTTGGTAACTAGCCACTTTATAAATTAGTCAAATTACGATAAATAACTTAATTAAGTGCTTTTTACCAGATCACCTAGAAGATCAGTGGAAACTTAGGCTTTGTTCGCGAAAGAGGCTCGGTTAGTTTTGGTTGAGGTCACGCGATCATTTACCATGAGTGCAAGGGAGACGGTGACATCATGTTGTCTCCCTCGCACTCATGGTAAATGACACGTGACCTTAACTGACTTTAACCAACAAGCCTTTTGCGAACACAGCCTTAGTTTACACCATACCAAGTCAAAAACTAATTTATAACCACCCGCTAAGTGGGCAGTCATATATGAGTTCTGGTCCTACTGAGGATTAAAATTATAGACACACCACGGCCGAAAGTAAATAATGCCCAGATCTCGTGTTTGTTACCCTCGGCTTCGTCTCGGGTGGCAAACAACCGATCTGGATCATTCTTTACTTAACCACCCTGGATGAGTTCATAGCTATAATTAATCAGGCAACGATAATTAATGTAAGTGCCTATTACTAGGACCTTCGTATTGTTAGGACCTTTGAAATTTTTATTACTTCCCACTAGTTCCCACACAATATGGGGGTCCAAGTTCGCCAGTTTGGTCCCACAGGTGTCGCATTTCCGATGTCGCCACCAGTCCTGCACCAGGCCAATATTGTCTGCCATAGAATGTCATTGAAGTATAACTTCATTCTTGGGTGCCCAAGCACCCACTGTTTTAGTATTTTCTAAGCATACTATAATAACTTTCTTTAATCTGTAGTCTTTATTGTATGAATGAATAGCCTATATATCTGAAGTCAAACACAATTTTTTTTATTGTCTGCTGTCTTTTTATTCCCATGCAGCAATTGCTTTCTATGTTAGACACTTATTTAAATACAATAGTAACTAGACATTTCTCTACTCGTAGTAAAATTTCTCATTATTGTAAAAAAACTAAGCTTTCTAGACTTATCATTTTAAAATTCCCCGAAGGACAAAACTTATTTTTAAACTTAAAAAATCACTCCGTATATCCTCAATTTTTTATGTTTACCTTATAATTTAAATATAAACTTCAAACCTCCGTCTGTAAAAGAAAAATCCCAAACTTAAATCTCAGTACGGTTTGATTCTTAATAATATAATTTGCAATCAATTAATTAACTAACAAAGATATAGGTACACAAAAAGGTATGCTTATAATTAAAGTCATAATCGAACTCAAATAAGAAGTTAACAATATCGTAAGAATATTACATATACATCTTAACAATTAATCATCTTGTGTTATTACACCTTTATTGTTAAATTTTTTAAAACTACAAAAAATATCTTAAAGGAGTTCAAGTTTCACTGTAAATTCCTATCTCATTATGTTCACTTATATATTTAAATATAGTCTCTAAGCCTCCGTCTACATATGAGAAGTTTCAAATTAAAATCTCAGTATGGTTTGATACTTAAGAATATCATATGCAAACAATAAATTATTTTACAAATGTATAGATACATGAATTATTTTGTTATCTAAACGTTGAGTTATTCTTACAGTATTTGTAAACAATATGTAGAATACAAGAATTTAGTATTTTTTCAAATGTTCGGCAGACGGTCGCCGTCATTTCGAGTATCATCAAAAAGTTTTCTTGTCCCAATATTTGCAATGTTACGGATATTTTTAATTTAGAATTGCAATTGAATGCGAAGAAAACAGTTTCTTATATTTTCATTATTTAAACGCTAACATTACTTATTAAGGTATGTTGTCTTAAAAATTTCGGGCACCAATCGTCTTAAGACAAGGGTGAAACCAACACAAATTTAAATACAATAAGTAACTAGACATTTTTCTACTGGAGATGAAATTTGACAATACTGTAAAAAAATTTTACAAAATTTTTAGAAATTTATGATTTTTTGTTGGCAGACTAATCTTTTTGGAATTCCGCAAATACACGAATTATTTTTAAACTCTCAAAACCACACCGAATATGCTCAAACTTGTATATTCACTTATAAACGTAAATATAATCCTTTAACCTCCGTGTATAAAAGAAAAACTCCAAGCTTACAGCTCAGTATGGTTTAATACTTTAAAATATGATTTGCAAACAATCAATTAAGAAACAAATTAATAGGTATGAAAAAACATTGCTATCTTCATAAGGAGTTAATCTTACAGTATCTTCTAAAAATATATAAATTTAACAAAATTAAGCATCGTTTTACATTTTTGGTAGATGGTCGCCATAATCTCAGGAACCCTTTAAAATTTCTTCTTGTAGTAATGTATAGGACATTACTTATAATTTCGCTATACAATCGCAATTTAGGAGGTAGAAGTAGTTTTTTTACGTCTCAATTGGTAAACTTTCTCATTATTCATGAAGGTATGTTGTCTTTAAGATTTATAGCCCTCATCGTCTCAAGACAAGGGTAAAACCAACACTCATTTAAATACAATAAGTAACTGGACATTTCTCTACCCAAAGTGAAATTTGACAATATTGTAAAAAAAATTTTACAAGATTTTAAGAAATTTATAATCATATTTTAGTGGAGTAATCCTTTTGAAATTCCCCAAATTACAAGAATTATCTTCAAACTTTCAAAATCACACGGACTTTTCTTAAACTTTTATATTCACCTATAATTTTAAGGTGGTTCTTCACGATGGTGCCGTATCAAAGCGACACGAGACCCTGTGGTTTTCTAATTTTCGATTAGCGTATTATTTGCAACATAAAATATGTTGTACTGGCACTTGACTATAATATCATTGCATTTACATACAAATAAACATGCTAATAAAGTCAGAGTAAGAGTTATAAAAAAATTTTTTTTTGACGCAAGGTTCTGAAAATGTCATGTACGCTCCTACTCAAGCAGACGTTGCCGCCGATTTCTGCATGTGATCAATAACTGATTACGTTTACGATTAAATATCGTATACTATTTTCCTAATTAGCCCAAACTTTTGTTATATTATTAGAAAGCTGAAAAGTTCTTCTTTCACTACAAACTTTTTCTATTACGATCTTAAGTCTATTTTACGAGATATTACATGATATCGTAGTATGGAAAAGTAACCTACATAAGAATACATGTTAAAAGTGCATTTTTTGACTGACTTGTTTTCAAAAATTTGCCTGATAAAGGGACTTGAAATTTTAAGAGAAGATGCCTTATAACTTTAATAACAATCCCTCCAAGTCTCCCTGTAAGTTTAAGTAAATGGGTTAGGTGAAGAACCACCTTAAATGTAGCTATAAATGGTCTGAAATATAAATAGTCTGAAACTTACATCTCATTATGGTTTAATACTTAATAATATAGTTTGCGAACAAATAATTAACTAACAAATATTTACGTATATAAAAATATTCCTAGCTTTATACTTTATTAAACCTACAGTATTTTTGAAAATCACGTAAAATAAAAAAGATGTAGCATAGTTTTAAACTTTTAGCTTACGGTAACCATAATCACAAGAATTAGTTGAAATTTCTTTTTGTAACTAAAACATTACAAATCATAATGCTATAGAATTGCAATGAGCGACATGAAAATATTTTTTTTACTTTTTTATTTTTTGAACACAGAGTTCAATCATTAAGTTATCTTTTATTTGAGATTTGTAGCACTCATCGTTTTAAGACAAGAGTTAAACCAACACTTATTTGACGACAATAAGTAACAAGGTGGTTCTGTGTTTGAATTAAAATTTGACTATATTGAAGAAATTGTTTAGAAATTTTGTAGCGATTTATTATTTTGTGTTAGTACACCAATTCTTTCAAAATGAGCAAAATGAGACACCATTATCTTTAAACTTATAAAATCACACAGAACTTTTCTAAACTTTCACATTAATTTGTGAATCCAAGTATATCTCTTAAACCTCTGTCAGTATAAGAAAAGCCTTAAACTTACGTTCCAGTTTGGATTATTACTTTATGACATAATTTGCAGACAATTTATTAACTAACTAATACATAGGTATGCGGATTACATTGTTATCTGTATATTGTATTAATTGTATGGTTTGCGTAAAAAATATGAAAATTTAAACAGAATGCATCTCCTTTTCAGTATTTGGTTGACGGTTACCGAAATCGCAAGAAGCTGAAAAATATATTCAAATATTACCATTCAGCACGTTACTTATAATTCTTCTTTATAACTGCAGTAAAAAACATAAAAGTTTTTTTTTACGTTATTCTTTTTTTAACGCTCACATTTCTCATTAACGTCTGTTGTATTTTAGATTTTTTTATTTCTCGTCCTAAGACATGGGTAAAATCAACACTTACTTAAGTACACTAAGTAACTAGAAGTTTTTAGTGATTCATAATTTTTTGTTAGCACACAAATTCTGTTAAAATTCCCTAAATTACAGAAATTATTTTCAAACTTCAAAAATCAAACCAAATCCCCTCATGCTTCTGTATTCACCTATAAATTTAAATGTAACCTTTAAACCTTCGTTCAAGCTTACATCTCAGTATAGTTTGATATTTAATAATATGATTTCCAAACAATTTATTAACTAACAAATATACAGAAATGAAAAATCATTTTGATGTTCTTATTGTATTAATCTCACATTTTTTTTATAAATATGGGAAATAAAAAAAATTTACTTATAAATCCGAGTTCATTCCTTGAACCTTTGTTTACATAAAAAAAATGTCAAACTTACATCTCTGTTTGGTTAAATATTTAACAATATAACTTACAGAAAATTTATTAACTAACAAATATATAGGTGTGAAAATTACATCGTTATCAACTTATTCTAGTTATTTGTAAAAAACATGTAAAATAAAAAGCTTCTGTCTTCTTTAAAACTTTAGATCGACGATAGCTGTAATCTTAAAAAGCACAAAAACTTATTTTTATAGTAATATTCGGAACTTTACTTCTCATTTTGTCTAAGAATTGTAATAAAAGACATATTAGTATTTTTTCACGTTTTTATTTTTCAAACGCTTAGATACATCGTTAATGTATGTTGGTTTTTAGATTTTTTGCTCTCATCGTTTTAAGATGAGAATGAAACCAATAATTATTAAAATACAATAATTAACTAGATATTTCTCTACTCAAAGTGAAAATTGACAATATTGTGGAAATGTTTTATAAGTTTTTTAAGCGATTTCTAATCTTGTGGTAGCACAACAGTTTTATTAAAATTTCCCAAATTACAAAAATCATCTTCAAATTTTCAAAATCATACCAAATATCCCCAAACTTCTATATTTACCTATAAATTTAAATATTACCCTCAAACCTCCGTCTATATAAGAAAAGTCTTAAACATACATCTCAGTATGGTACTATACTTAATAATGTGATTTGCGAACAATTAATCAACTAACAATTATATAGGTATGAAAATAAATTCTTATCTTTATTTTGCATTATTCTCGCTGTATAAGAATTTTAAAAAATATGTGAAATAAAAAGTATTCAGTATCGTTTTACATTTTTGTCAGACGGGCGTCGTAATCTCAAGAATCAGTTAAAATTTTTTTTTGTAATATTTGCAACTTTACTATTCATTTGGCCAGAGAATTGTAAAAGAGGACGTAAAAAAGTTGTTCTTACGTTATTTTTTTTTAATACTCTCGTTACTCATTTAGATATGTTGTCTTCCACATTTTTAGCACTGATCGTCTTGAGATAAGGGTAAAACCAATTCTTATTTGAATACAATAAGTAACAAGGTGGTACTGTGCTTAAATTAAAATTTGACAATATTAACAAAAATATTTTACAAATTTTTTAGCGATTTACAATATTGTGTTCGTACATGAATTTATTTAGAATGCCCAAAATTACAAAAATTATCCTTAAACTTGTAAAATCACACCAAATATTTCTTAAATTCCACATTTATTTACGAATCTAAGTATATCCCTTAAATCTCCGTCTATATAAGAAAAGCCTCAAACTCACATCGCAGTATTGTTTGATACTAAATAATTTAATTTTCCGAGAATTCATTAATCAACAAACACATAGGTATGAGGATAAAATTGTTATCTATATATTGTATTATTCTAAGACTATGGGTAAAAATATGAGAAATAAAACTTACTTTGTCTTGTTTTAAATTTCTTGCAGACGTTCGCCGTAATCTCAAAAAGCAGTTTAATATCTCGTTGTAATAATATTCGCTACGTTACATTTAATTTTTTTTAAAGAATTGTAGTAAAGTACATAGAGGGTTTTTTTTCATTACTACTTGAAGTCTGGTATGACTTGTTGACGTATGTTATGTTTTAGATGTCTTGCCCTCATAGTCTTGAGACAAAGGTACAAAAAATACTTTTATGAAGCAATAAAGTGCGAGTTATAATTGTACTTAAATAAAAAGCTTAGAATATTTCACAAGTACCTTAGCAATTTATAATCTTGTATTATTACACTATTAATCTTAAAACTTTTAAAAGTACGAGAAATATTTTTAAACATCTTAAGTTCAATTGTAAATGCTTGAACCTTTATATTTACCGATTATTCTAAATATAATCCTCAAACCTTCATCTACATAAAAAAATCTTGAAACTTACATCCTAGTACAGTATTCTTAACAACATTCTTAACAACATAATTCAAAACCAATTCATTTTACTAACAAATAAATAGATAAAAAATACATTGCTATTTACATTTTATATAAATCTTACAGTGTTTGTAAAAATAATGTTTAATAAAAAAAACCTTTGTCCCGTTTCATTTTTTGGCGGACGGTCGCCGCAATCTCAAGAACCAGTAGAATTAATTCTTATAATATTTGCATTGTTACTGATAATTTTTCTAAAGAGTTGCAATAATGGTCGTAAAAATGTTTTTCTTACGTTTTTATTGTTTAAACACACACATTACTCAATCAGGTATGTTGCCTTTCAGATTTCTACTACGCTACATCATGGGGCAAGGGTAAAACCAACACTTATTTAAATACAATAAATAACTAGACATGTTCGTTCTCGAATGAAAATTAAACGATATTGTAAAAATATTTTACAAATTTTTTAGCGATTTATTTTTTTATGTTGTATCTTCAAACTTCTAAAACTATACCAAATAATCCTAAACTTTAATATCTATTCATAAATCCAAGTATATTCCATAAAACCTTATCTGTATAGGATAAGCCCTAAACTTACATCTTAGTATGGTTTTAAATTCAAGAATATTGTTTGCAGACAATTTATTAACGAACAAGTTTTCTATAGGACAACAACATTGTCATCTACTCGTATATATTGCATTGTTCTCACAATATTCGTCAGAAACCTTTAGAATAAAAATGGTTGCGTCTTCTTTTAAATTTTTAGGAGACGGTCACCAGAATCTTAACAAGCAAAAACTTTTCTTCTTGTAGAAATATTTGCAACGATAATTATAATTTTGCTTAAAAATTGCAATAAAAAACATGAAAATTTTTAAAAAAAATTTTATTTCCAAACGCTCACATTACTTATCGACGGACGTTGTCTTTTAGATCTCTTGCACTTATCCTCTTAAAACGTGAGTAAAACTCAGAAATTTTTAAAATAATAAGTAACGACATATTATTGTACTCAAATCATATGTTAACAATATTATTGTAAATTTTTGCAAATATCTTAGCGATTAACAATCTTGTTATGACACCACTAATCTTAAAACTTTTAAATTTACAAAAAGTATATTTGACCTTCCAAAGTCACACCGAATATTCTTTAACTTTTATGTACACTAATGAAACCGAATAAAATCTTTAAACCTTTGTCTATGTAAGGAAAGTCCTAAACTTACACCTCAGTATGTTTTGAAACTTTATAATATAATTTGCAAACAATTAACTAACTAACAAATATAAATGTATGAAAACTACACTGTTACCTATACATTGTATTAATTTTACCGTATTTGTAAAAAAAGTGTTAAATAGAAAGAAAAATTTTGTCTTGTTTTAAATTTTTGACGGACGGTCGCCGTAATCT
Source organism: Copidosoma floridanum (assembly GCF_036245765.1). Taxonomy (NCBI): domain Eukaryota; kingdom Metazoa; phylum Arthropoda; class Insecta; order Hymenoptera; family Encyrtidae; genus Copidosoma; species Copidosoma floridanum. The sequence continues at coordinate 245,408 of NW_028321908.1, read as the reverse complement.
TAAGAACTAGTAAAAATTATTCTTGTCGTAATTTTTGCAACGTTACTTATGATTTTGCTGAAGATTGGAATAAAGGACATATAAGTGTTTCTCCTACGTTGTTATTGCTTAAACACTTACATTACTTATTAAGGTATGTTGTTTTGAAGATTTTTAGCACTCATTATCTTGAGACAAGGGTAAAACCAACACTCATTTAAATACAATAATTTACTAGACATTGCTGTACTCAAGTTTGACAATATTCTAGAAATATTTTTCAAATTTTGCAGCAGTTATTAATTTTGTGTTGGTACACCAATTCTCTTAAAGTGCCCAAAGTTTCACTCATTATCTTTTAACTTTTAAAACTACACAAAATATTCCTAAACTTTCGTATTTATTTATAAATCCAAGTACATCCCTTAAAACTCCGTCAATATAAAATAAGCTTCAAACTTACATTTTATTATAGTTGGATACTTTATTTAGTAAATTATTATATAGTTTGCAAACGTTTGATAAGCTTACAAGTATATAGGTATGACAAATAAACTGTTTTCTATATAATGTACTATTCTTACAGTATTCATAAAAAACATGTAAATTAAGACAGATTTTTTCTGCTTTTAAATTTTTGGTAGACGTCACCGTAATCTCAAGAAGCAGAAAAATTTTTTCTTGTAATAATATTCACAACATTACTTATAATTTAGCTCAAGAATTGCAATGAAAGGCATAAAAGTATTTTTTTACTCTATTATTTTTTTAAGGCTTACATTACTTGTCGACGTATGTTGTCTTTTAGATTTCTTTCACTCATCATCCAAAGATATGGATAAAATTAGGAGATTTTTGACGCAATAAGAAACGCCTTATAATTGTACTTAAATTCGCAGTTAACAATATTGTTGAAATATTTTACAAATATCTTAGCCATTTACAATTTGTTGTGATGATACCACTAATTTTAAAAGTTTTAAAATTACGAAAAATTTCTTAAAACTTTTAAAATCACACCAAATATCCTGAATTTTTCATATTTACCTATGAATCGAAATAAAACCCTTAAACCTCCGTCTAAATAAAAAAAATTTTAAACTTACATCTCTGAACGGTTTAATACTGAATAATAAAATTTTTGGACAATTTGTTAACTAACAAATATAGAGCTATTCATTCATTGTTATCTACTTGTTGTAGTTATCCTACAGTATTTTTAAAAAACTTGTAAATCGAAAATGGTTTTGTCTTCCAATAAGTTTTTGGTAGACGGTCGCCGTAATCTTAAAGAGCACAAAAATTTCTTCTTGTAGTAATATTCGTAACGTTACTTTTAGTTTCTCTTAACAATTGCAACAAAAGACTTGAAAGTTTCTTTTTACGTTTTAATTTTTCAACCGCTCACATTTCTCATTGACGCACGTTGTCTTTCATATTTCTTGCACTCATCCTCTTAAGACATGAGTAAAATCCACACTTATTTAAATACACTAAGTAACTAGAAGTTTCTGTACTTAAATTTAAAATTAATCATATTGTAGACATATTTTACAAGTTTTTTAGTGATTTACACTTTTTTCTTAGCACACAAATTTGCTTGAAATTCTCAAACTTACAAGAATTATCTTCAAATTTCAAAAATCACACCGAATTTCTTCAAACTTCTATATTCACCTATAACTCGAAATATAACCCCTAAACCTCTGTCTACACAAGAAAAGACTCAAACTTACATCTCAGTATGGTTTGATACTTAAAAATATAATTCTTAGACAGTTCATTAACCAACAAATGTATGATTATGCGGATTACTCTGTTATCTATATATTGTAATAATCTCACAGTGTGTGTAAAAATGTGTAAATTGAAAAAGGTTCTGTCTCCTTTTTATTTTTTTGTAGACGGTCGCCATTATCGCAAGGAGCTGAAAATTGTTTTCTTGTAATAATATTCACAACATTATGTATAATTTGGCTCAAGAATTGCAATGAAGGACACAAAAGTATTTTTTTACTCTTTTATTTTTAAACGCTTACATTACTTATCAACGTATGTTGTCTTTTAAATTTTTTTTGCTCATTGTCTTAAGACAAGGGTAAAACTAACATTCAACTATATACAATACTAAAATTATCTTTAAACTTTTAAAATTACACTAAATATTTCTTAAATGCTTCATTAGTTTGCTAATCCAAGTATATCCATCCAACCTCCATCTATATAAGAAAAACCTCAAACTTACATCTCAGTATGGTTTGATACTTAATAATATAATTTTCAAACTGTTTCATAACCATCCGATATATATATAGGTATGAGAATTACATCTTAATTTATATATTGTTTCGATATGACAGTATGTGTAAAAATATGTAAAATGACAGAGATTTCGTCTCGTTTAAATCGTTTGGTAGACAGTCACCGTAATTTCAAGAAGCAATCAAATTTCTCCTTGTAGTAATATTTGCAACGTTACCTTCAATTTATCTTGAGCGTCCAATGAAGCACTTAAAACTATTTTTCTACGTTTCTATTGTTACTTGTAACAGTATTCATTGCCGCATGTTGTTTTGTAAGTTTCTTACACTTATTGTCTTGAGACAAGAGTAAAACTAACACTTTTTTGACGTAACAAGTAACATGTCGTTTCTTTACTTAAACTAGAAGTTGACAATATTAAAGGAATATTTTTCAAGTATAGAAACAATTTATAATCAAGTGTTATAACAGTATTAGTCATAAAACTTTTAAAATTATAAATATTATCTTCAAACTTCCCAAGTAACACCGAATATCCTCAAACTTTCATATTCACCTATAAATCTAAATATAAACCTTTAATCTCCGTCTATATGAAAAAAGCCTCAAACTTACATCTCAGTATGGTTTGATAATTGATAACACAATTCTCAAACGATGCATTTAATGACTAATATAGAGGTAAAAAAAATACAGTATTATCAATATTTCGGGTTATTTTTACAGTATTTAAGAAAAACATGTTAAATGAAAAAAAATTTGGCTCGTTCTAAATTTTTAACAAGCGGTCGCCCTAATTTTAAGTAGCAGCGAAATTTATTATTGTCGATTATTTGCATACGTTACTTATAATTTAGCTGAAAATTGCAATGAAGGACATAAAAGCTTTTCTTCACGTTATTTTTGTTCTAACTTAACATGTCTTATTGACGTATGTTGTCTTTAAGATTTCTGGCACTCATAGTCTTTAGCCGAGGGTACAATTAGGAAACTTTTGAAGCAATAAGTAACTAGTCATTATTGTACTTAAATTGAAAGTTACAAATCTTGTAGAAATATTTTACAAATATCATAGCGATTTACAGTCTTTTGTTACGACACCACGAATCTTAAAATTTTGAAAATTACAACAAATATCCTTAAATTTTTAAAGTCACTCTGTCTATCCTTAGAACTTTATATTTACTTATAAATTTAAATTTAATCCGCAAACCTTTTTCTGTATAAAAAAAGCCTTAAGCTTATATTTCAGTTTAGTTGAAATCTTGACAAAATTATTTAAAACCAATTTGTCAACTAACAAATATATAGGCATGAAAAATACATTGTCATCGTTATATTGTATTAATCTTTCAGTTTATGAAGAAATCATATAAAATGCAGAAGATTTCGTCTTGTTCTAAATGTTTGGTAGACGGTCACTGTAATCTTAAGAAGCAGAAAAGTTTCGTCTTGTAGTAATATTCGCAATGTTTTTTATAGTTTTGCTTAAAAATTGCAATCAAAGACATGAAAGTATTTTGTTTACGTTTTTATTCTTTTAAACACTTACATTACTCTTTGACGTATATAGTCTTTTAGATATCTTGCAATCATCGTCTTAAAACACGGGTTAAAACAACACGTAGTTAAATATAGTAAGTAACCAGACGTTTCTGTACTCAAATAGATGTTAAAAATATTATAAGAATATCTTACCAACTTTTCAGCGATTTATAATTTTGTGTTAGTACACCAATTCCCTTAAAATGCTTAAAATTACAAAAGTTATCTTTGAACTTCTAAATTTACACCGTATATCCTTACACTTTTAAATTCATCCATTAATCTAAAAATAATTCTTGAACCCCCGTCCGTATGAGAAAAGCCTCAAACATACATCTCAGTATGGTTTGATACTGGATATTGTAATTTGAAAACAATTTAATAATTATGATATATACATACATAAAAAATAAATTTTTGTCTATGTATTGTGGTCTTATAACAGTATCTGTGAAAAACATGGAAACCAAGCACAACTCAGTTTTGTTTTGAATTCTTGGCTGATGGCTGACATAATTTTAAGTGACAGTTACATTTTTTGTTTTAGGAATATTTTCTGGCATTTTCAATTTTGCTTAACAGTTGTTATAAAGGACGTCAAAATTGTTTTATTATGATTTTGTTGTTGTTACATTAACGTAGTTAATGCCATATATCTAATAACACTATATATCAGAGAAACTTGCCCTAAATAACGAATCTGTTTTTTTCCTAGGCTCTTATCGCTTTTGCTGAAGTCTGTTAATACATGTTTTCAACGGTCGATACGAAATCTAAATTTCTCAATCTATTTTATAATACCGATTATTTTTATACGTCTAAGGCTATAAAACACATTTCTTAACTACCAATTTTAAATTTATTATCCTCAAACTTCCATTTTCACCTGTATGTTCAAATATAATCCTCAAACCCTCTTTCATATATAAAAATCCTCAAACCTCCTTTCATATATAAAAATCATCAAACCTCCATTCATATATAATAATCCTCAAACCTCCTTTCATATATAAAAATCCTTAAACTTACATTTCGGTATGGTTTAGGTCTCGGTATTTTAATTTGCATTTAATTCATTAAGTAATAAATATATAGACATAAAAAATACTTTTTCTTTCATAGATTGTTGTATTATTGCAATATATTTACACAGATTTGCAATATATTATCAAATTCCCTATATATTATTATATATGAAAATCCTCAAACTGCCGATTCCACATATATATATATATATATATATATATATAGACATACGTATGAATATACAATTATGTCAAATGATGAATGATATCTAGTCAGTTTTTCCATGTGAATATACATGAATTGTACGTTTAGTCACTGAAACAACTGAAATGAAAATATTGAAATAGTTTCACGAGTTTCTTGATGTTAATATGCTTTATATTTTAAAAGCTTTTGAAGATCGCAGACAGCATTGCGCCGCGATGGAAGCGTTCCTGATTGGTCAATCAAAATGGATGCGCAACGCCTCACTTTATATTTTTACATCATGGCAGTGCCTGTAATCCGGAATTTGAAACCGCAACAAGTACCTACTACTTAGTGGACTTCGTCAGATCGTCCCGTGAAGGACTTGGAACAATTTCACCTACGTTTGTTTTTACATATTTTTTTGGAGCCTTTCAAACTTCCAAGTTTTATTTATTCCAAACTCAACGATTCTATAATATATTTATGTGAAGCAGGTTATATTTATACAGTGGGTTGGCCACACAGTCTAACCTCAAACCGCTCAACGGCGTGACAAAACACTACGCCGCGCTGCCACAGTCGCCGCAGACTGCGAAGTTATTCTAATACGTGTATATATATATTTATATATATATATATATATATATATATATATATATATATATATATATATATATATATATATATACATGCTGCAGTAGTAGACGAAAAAAATAAACTAATATTAAAACAAAATAACATTGTGGTCAGAACAGGACTCTAGATATAAGTAGCACATGATACTCTAAATAAGAAAATATTGTACTTAATAATTTAAGTTTTTCAACACTTTTAACACCTACTTGTAAACAATACATATTCACACTATGTACACTATTTATAAATGAAAGTCCATACATTTTTAAATACAATTATATTTAGCATACGTAAGTATGTTTATTTTGACACTAGTATTTTTTACATGAGTCTTTTCTTTACATAAGTAATTTCTTTCTTGCTAAGAGCCTTTGATTGATCTGCAGTAAGACATAATAGCCTAGATTACCATTTTTCAAAGGTTCAATATAACTTATCACACTAGTCAATATGAATGTTTGATTTTGTATATTGAAATTGACTGGTAGTTTAGATAATTTGGTTTTAACCTGAGATGCATTTATATTAAATATTTTGGCATACGATGAATCTTGATGAGCATCTTGGGTATCAATTAGTCAGTAAGTTCCTAAAGTAAATGATAAAACTGCTTTTTTATCGGTTTCACATGTAATGCAATACTTGAATTGCTCACTAAAGACATAATTCAGTTCTTCTTCCAAATTCCTGAACTGATGCGTCCAAACAACTTCAGTACTTGGCAGTGGTTTTATGTATTTTATGGAACTGTTTTCACTACCGCATGGACATTTTGTTATTTCCAGGTAACTTTCGCAATCATCCATTAATTTTTTAATCATAGTCAAAATGTAGTGATAGCAAGTATGCTCGATTTGTGCATGATGTAGTGTTGGGAACTTTTGCTGCATACTACATCAATGTTGTGGGGTAACAAATATTTTGCAACGATTTCTGAAAATTTTGGTTCTGTTAAATAAAAGTTCCAAAAGAACCTATATTATAAATAGTATTACTTAAAACTTTAGTTAAAGCATCAAAGGCACAAGTATTTGTAAATGTTGTCGGAATACTGTTTACTTTCCGAGCATTACATTTGTTACAATTTTTAATTACTGCTTTTATTTTTTCACCAGTCAATCCATTAGGTCGTTGTAAAAGCAGCGAAAGTTCTGGCTCTGCAGTTTCGTAAGTTCCTCTTTTTTCATGGCTAAGATTGAATTTAACTGTTTTTATAACTTCATTTTTTAATTTTTTTTTTCAGAGTCTTTTAGAGCTGCAGTTAAAGAAGGCTGATCATTGAACTTTATTATTCCATAATCTGTATGAACTTTAGAAGATAGCTTATTTAAATCATTATTTGGTAAGTAGTTGAATTATTCATTCTGAATTTTTCTTTTGATTCTGCTACTATATCTGAGTTAGGTAAAATTAATACTTTTTTTAAGTTATCAGCATCAGCAAAACCAAAATGATCACCTAATTCTTTGTCACTTATTGAAGAATCACCATTATTACATTCACTCACAGGATTATTATTCTTCCACTGCTCTGCGGCATGTAAATACTCATTACCAGGTTTTTTTTTCTTACTTTTTGTTTTTATCGGGATTGAAGCTGGTAAATTGTTTACTTGAGCTTTTATTGTTTTTAAAACTTTATTGATGTCTGAACAATGTGGTGCTATTAGAACATCAATTCTTTCTGGTGTTTTATTTGTCATAATATATTTTTTAAATTGATAAAATAATGTTTTAGACCTAGCTGAGGAAGCAACTTTGTTTTCAGTTTCAAAATAACCATTCATTACGTTAGTCCAAGAGGGAAATTAATAGCACAGAAAATTGGGATTTCTTACTTTCACTTGAATCTTCGAATTCATATCTTTTGATCTTTGTTCTTATGTATTCAAAAGCTTTTTTGGCAATGGATATTTAATAATTTACTGTTAGCTAATATGATTATTTTTTCTAAAAAATCACAAAAATTTTTTAAATTTTCAATAGTTGTCATGAAACCTATACATCTATTAAATACCTCATGCACTTTTTTGGACTTGTTTTGAGCTTAACATGATTATCTTATAATTGCATGAACTACATCTGTTTTTAATTAAGTGTTTAGCTGTGAGTTTTGTCCTTGTAAAATTAAAAAACACTTCTCATTATACTTTTTGAAAGTCATGGTATAAAACGCCTAAGAAGTTTCAATTTGAAGGGCCTTTTTCATGTCAGTAACTACTTATCTAGGTATTTTGGCTCCAAATTTCAGCCAGTCACGTAATCAGGAACATAAGAAGTTGCTGTCATTTACTTCAGATAATATCCGTGTCAAAGGAATGATAGTGTTATTTATAAATATGAGTGCACACTACACTTGAAAATATATGGCTACTACTGCCACTAGCATGATCAATTTTGAAGGCTACCGATCCTGTAGCATCTAATGAAATAGGATTTCGAAGAAGTTGTTGGATATCATTGCGAATTTCAATCTGTTCTTTTAACCAATGTGTCATGTAAAATTTATCGAACCCAATTTCTTCATGTATTGACTGACTGTTGTATCCTGAGTTTTTAATTTTTCGAGTGACTCATACAAATTTTCTTTTTTTACTAAACCTAGTCGCTTATACTTAGCTTGGTGACCAGCTTTTTCTACGTTTTTCAAGTCATATAAAAAAGGCGATTCTTTTTTGTTTGAACAATTCCTTTTGAATCATTGGTGATAACATCCAAAGATACCTCTGATGGTTCTTTAGGTTTTTGAAAACACCTCACAACCATGTAATTGGCACATGTAGAGCAGTGGGCTTCCAAGAAAATGTAACACATTGTACTTCCAAATTTTTGACGTTTAAAATTAAAAGTGCATGGTAGCTTTTGTGCTGCATAAACAGCTTTACCAATTGCATCTCTTAGACTTGGTTGCAGCACTTCTACTTCCCTTCCATCTTTGTACACTTTTTTAATAGGTTGTAGTTCAGACCATTAATCAAGAGTTAATTTTATTTTAAGTTCAATTTTTTTTTCACTATTCAGTAACTTGGTTTGTACACTTATAACTTTAAATCACTATCAGAATCCTTGTTACTTTGAAGATCAAGTTCAGAATTCTCATCGCCTTCATTGATACTATCTTCTAAGCTAATGTTGTTTGTAATGAGGACCCTTCTCAACTTTCTTTGTTTGTTTATAATAATCAAAAATACTGTGTCTGTTATAATACAACATGAAATATAAATTAACACAATTAATTTTACTGTCCAAAAGTTAACAAACACTTTTCCTTATCTTATCACTTCGACTTTTTAATTTTCCATAAATATCCAAAAAATTATAATTACAAATTATGGCTTTCACTTTATCGGGAGGTACAGATGGCTGGGGTCCAGGCATTTTGATTTTTCAGTTTATATTAAAATTCTTATAACATGAATCACCAGATTGAAAACTTATCGCTACCCAATTTTTTGTCTATTAATTCACCTTTAAGGATGCTTATAAGTTTTAATGTTCAATTTACGATGCCAAATAATTTTTTACAAATACTTCCATATTTATCATTAAAAATAAGTCATTTTTAATCATTTTTTATGGCATATATACGATAGAAAGTTCTTATATCTTGTATGTATAAGCATATAGTACTGCCCAACCTAACTAGCAAACAAAATTATTAAAAACTAAAAGCTCAGTAAAAAAGTAAAAATTCACATATGTGGAACTATTTTAGCATACCATTTACTTGATACTCCTAAATTCAGCTATTGTACGTACATAAAAATATGAGCAATGGTGGCAGTGACAGTTGGGAACTTTTTAAAAACTGAACTACGATTACTACGAAAGAGATCTTTAAAAAATTTTGAATCCAAATATCCAAAATCCAACATTCCAAATTCCAAGTATTCCAACTCATCAATCTCAAATCTGGAACAGCGATATTTGTACAGAAAAAAAGCAACAAACAAACATAGCCAGATAGCTTTGCCTGTGATCTGTAATTGCTAAAAAATGGATTACCAACTTGATTAATTGTTTATTTTTAGTCTTAATGAATTTTTTACACTTGAGTAAAAGATTTTCAGTGTCGATAATAAGTTGTAAGCAGTAAAAGAAAATGTTGAATAATAGAGCAAATTAAAGGAAACCCACAGAAAAACTGTGCTATGTGCTTATTGTTTCTCATAATAAGTCTACCAATCACTGTAAATAAACATTACATTTAGATTACTCATATCTAATTATGATTAAGACTAAAAAATTTAAAAATTGTAACCTAAGGTTTCTCATCCTTTATTAATTTTTTAAAAAATTCTCAGGATACAATCCATAAAAGAAGAGTGGGTGCTATTCGGTTTTTAGTCATTACAATAAAGCAAGGACTTGATAGTCTCCTTCTCTGTAACCATGGTAGATCTTACGAACATAAAAGAAATCATTCCGGCCTTGCCGGGCTAAAATCATCGGTGAGCCCTATTATTGAAGGAGTTCCTTGCTTCTGTGCAAGAATTTTTGGACTGGACACTCCATCTCCTTGTTTATCACCTTCTTTTTGTTCTAGTGGCAGACAATTTTTTACCTTTACTTTTATCTTTTCAGATATGCTTGCTACATTGAGCATGTTGCTGAGATCAGAAGCCACAGAATTAATTCGCACGCTTATCTTCAGTTAGTACACAAAATAGTGATTATCATGACTGAAAATCTCTGTTGACACTTAACAAGTTTTGTTTTTGATTTCTCATTGTCTGTTATCCACCAGGTCTTAAGTGATCTGAAAAGAGAATTACAACTTGATTTTTTCTTTTAACATAAATAACATTAATGTCAGAGAGGCCAAGATCAAAGAAATAGGTTGCAAAGCCTTCTCTGAATTTACTTGGACACGCAATTAAAGTTAAGACTATTTAAAACATCCTGACTATGATTAATAATATGCTCCAAGTAACTGTCTACTTAAATTTTTAATAATTAAAGGTCACGTCCCTTTAAAAATCAATAATGCAGGTTTCAATAAAGACAGCATTGAATCTGCCTTTAAATCATGTCATTTTATTATATCTGGTTAGGACATTATCATTTAGGATGAACGCAACGTTATCATTATCAGCAGTAAGTTTGTTTTTTATTGAATTTTCATAAACGTAGGTGGTGAATAAAACAATGCCATTATTGTTTGTAGATTTATCGGAATACGAGGTGGATAACATCTTTAAAATTTGTTCTGGAACGCCTATTCTGTTTACCAGGAATCTTGGGCTAATCACAATTACTGCTTTGGACAGTGTAAACCAGGATTTTAATCAGTAAGTTGACAACATGAAATTTTTTAATTTCATAAACAACCGTACTCTTTAAACCGTACATGTTTTTTTTCAGGAGTTATTCAGATGCTAACTTGAGCGTGGATGCTCACGCTGGTAACTTATCACTAATGCCCGAACAATTTATGAGTTTGTTGAATAAGGAGGAGATAAGAGAAATGTTTTATAGTTTCGACTACGGAATTCAGCCGTAATGCTATGTACACCATCGGTAATCTCGGTGCACTCTGCATTAGCTATGGAGTGTATGTAGTATGTACACTTACCGACGGTACATAATTGTATATGCATCCACATGTAATTAATTGTGTAATGTACGATATAAATACAAAATACTACATATCAACATGCATAAATACACACATACATACATAATTTATCCATGGATAACGTGACCAATGATCAATAATATTTTTCTTGTTACATTTATTTTTATAGAAATTATTTAAGTTCTGCCTCAATATTATCCTGCTTTGCTGCTTTTGTTGTAAGAATATAGCTATACACACATACATAGACATTTCTATCTTTACATACAAAATGACGATTACATTTACATAAATAATATTCTGTCAATACCCACCAACGTGCAAGTACTGTAAGCACACTGTAACACACATGATTGGCCAATACTCACGCGCATGTGCAGTAATGCACAACAATTTACAGTAGAGCTACGAAATTAAGTTTTTATCGATTTAGTAACTGAATAATGGTGTTCAATTACAAAATTTGAGTGTGCAGTTGAGATTGTGTAATGTGCAGTTTTTTTGAGGTGTGTGCAGTTCAATACAAGCCTTCATTACGAAGATATGGACCATTTAGTATCCCCCTAAAAGTGCTTAATGTTTATTAATTTTTTTGCACATTTCAGACGTGTGCAATTAAAATAATTTGTACAGGCGAAATGTGCAGTACACAATACGTGTACTGATATTTTTTTTATTGCAAATTTTAACATTTTGTGGGCAAGGGTCAGGGTAATCGGAGTAGCTCGTCTTGATCTCAGAGCATATAAAAATGAAGAAAGCACGTAATGGGATAACGTGTAGGCAACTGAAGAGAGAAAAAGCAATGGGTTTGAGGTACCCCACTTTTTAACCCTTTTCTCCTTGTTCGTTCGTTCCTATGTATATGCTCTAAGGTCTTGATCCCGAACGCTCAGCCAAGATACATGGTAGGCGGAGTGGGGGGTGTTTAATTTTTATTACGGAATTTCTTGAATTGGTTGCTGCTCTTAAAGTCCGTGATAAAAGCTATGCAATAGCTTAAAAATGAAGCAGAAAGTTTATTTTTTATCATACTTGGGACATTGTTATTTGTACGAAAATGATCCGATTTCTGCAGAGAATTTGGATCAAGACAAAAAAAGCCAACATTTTCGTCTAATGTGTAAGCTATTAGTTTTTCCTTTCTGGCGCCCTCTGAGCTTAGCATGATCACTAACCATTCTCAGAGTGATCAATGTGCGTGGTGTTGTACTTCCTATCATGTGTTAAAGTACTTTGTCTTATTTATTTGGTTATTTTTTTGTTGTAATGTATAATTTTTTTCCAATTAATTTGCAATAAGTTGATTCGAGAGAAATTTTTTTGAGATTTACAATATTGTTTGAGCGTGCAAGTGTGTGTTGCACTTTAATTAAGTAATTTTTTTTATTTCTCTACCAAAATTTATAAATCCCAAAGTCATCTTTAGAAGACTGATTATAAAATAATTTTTTTTGGGGGAGGAGGGGATGAAAAAAGTGTACCTTTCAGGGTGTAGGCATTACTATGCACTGCACTGGACTCTATATATAAATCAATTTTTGCAACTTAAATCTACTAAAATCCTTCAGTACTTGTTTTTGTAAAATTTTTAGTTCTTGGGTTCCGTACCAAAAGTCAATAAGTCTTTGTTCATTTTAAGTAATTAAATAAATAAATGGAAATTTCAAACCAAATTGAAAATAATTTTTTCTGGTAACTTTAAAGCATCATGGTTCTTCCATTTTCTAAAATCTACAATTTTTCCGGTAACAGATGTATTTCCCATCATCACAGTGACATATCAAGAATTTTCATGCCAAAATTGAATTACTTTTTCTATTTATTTGTCTGTTTTTTTTATCGTTTATAACTAAAATCTTCTGTCATTTTTGCGTTAAACTGTAAAGCATAGAATCAGCGTGTTTCAAACCATGAAATATCAGTTGAGCTGGTTATACAAATTTGAGGCAACTTCAGTCCTTTATTTAGTAGTCTACAGGAGAAGACTACTTTTATAGTATATAAATTTTTTTTTCTTATTATAGAGCTTTACATCTGGCGCTCTTGTAAAAGCACTACTCAGGGCACTTAGCACTTGTGATTGGGAAGGAATTGGGATGGGATTGGGAGGGAAAAGGGCCCTAACAACTGCTCCGCATTCACCCATAACAATTGTCATGTGGATCAGGAGTATCACAGGAAATATCCCGTAGGAAAAAGCTGATCCAGAACAGTCCGGTGTATCTGCCTTATTTCTGACCCGGTATCTAAGCTGCAGACTTGGATAACGGGGCAGAAATTTGGCACATATCCAGCTCACGATGACAAAGAGATAGAGAGAACCAGTCAACCGATCTACGAAACAAACAGCAGAGACGAAACGGCAGGGCTTGAACGGTCACCCATCCAAGTATTAACAGCGTCTAATGCTGCTTAACCTCGGTGATCGATGGGACTGCAACCCTACCGCTGAGCCATCGTGTCGGTTATACTATGTAAATAGATAGATTTGCACGTTAATTCTGAGGAGAACCCACTCATGCAATCACACTCCTCGTATTTTTAGATTTAAATAAGTTTTTGTATAACCTTTTCTAACTAGTTACACGAATGTATAACAACTATGTGTGTGGACTTAAGTAAGCCATGTATTATTAAGTGGTCGAATTTGTAGGATATATGTTGTAAAATTCTACAATTTTAATGCATTAAACATTATCGTCACAAATAAAACCACACAGAAAATATTGCGTAAAAAAGTATGCACTGTAGAATAAATTATTTTTCCGCCCTCAGGTGATTTTGGAAGGCTGGTACTTCCTCGGGCAAAAAAGCAGTTTTCCGATACTTGTTCGAAAAGTCTCCTTTACGAACCTCGTTAAGGACCTCGCCTTCGGCTCGGGCCGCCAACCTCTTGGCTCGCAAACAAAGACTCTTCAAACTCGTAGGAAAACTACTATTTTGCAATAGTGTGCGGAAAATAGGAGTTTTCCGCACTATTTTTATTGTGAAAAATCGTTTTTCCCGGATAGTGTGCGGAAAAGGTTTGTGGAAAAGATTTTTGCCGCATAGTGTGCTGAAAAGGTGTGTGGCAAAGATTTTTTCCGCCCTCGGGTGGTTTTGGGAGGCTGGTACTTCCTCCGGCAAAAAAGCAGTTTTCCGATACTTGTTCGAAAAGTCTCCTTTACGAACCTCGTTACGGACCTCGCCTTCGGCTCGGGCCGCAAACCTCTCGGTTCGAAAACAAAGACTTTTCAAACTCATAGGAAATCTACTAATTTTCGCCCTCGGGTGGTTTTGGAAGGCTGGTACTTCCTCGGGCAAAAAAGCAGTTTTCCGATACTCGTTCGAAAAGTCTCCTTTACGAACCTCGTTACGGACCTCGCCTTCGGCTCGGGCCGCAAATCTCTCGATTCGCAAACAGAGACTTTTCAAACTCGTAGGAAAACTACTATTTCCTTACAGTGTGCGGAAAAGGTGTGTGGCAAAGGTTTTTCCACACCCAAAAAAATTTCGCTTCACACCAGAAATCTTTTGGAAAACGAATTAAGATACCGTCTGTATAGAAGTATCGTAATCCTATCTGGTGCAAGTTTCTACTCTCAAATAAAATTCCTTTTTAATAAGTTTTTTTTGATAATTCAATGAAACTATATTATATTAAAATTTAAGAAAATTTTGTTGGAAACTGCAATCCCATTGTGTTGGTGTGGGATCTTTTAACATAATTTGTTACAGTCGTAAAGTTCTTTGAAAATGTTTTTGTTTAAGTAATTCCAAGTTTACTTTTTTAAATGAAATTTTAATTTAAACGACTGGTGTGGGAAATTGTCTTTTCCGCACCTGTTACATTGTTGGTAACGGATCATGGACAAAATTTCCACAGACGGTGTATGGTTTGGAATTCCTCAACATGAGGTCATCCCACAGTTGATATTTTGCTTTCTTTTAATATTATTCACAGTCTCACAAAATTACACGCTAGATTCTTTTGGACACTAAAATTACTTGTTTATTTTGAAATACAACTCAATAAGGATACACAAATGTGCTAATAGCTAAGATTTACAAAAGTATGAAAGTATGAATGCGTGTTTTATCGATTTTAAGTTATGGACACTTTATTGTATTTTATAGTAACGGTGTGGAACTAATTCTTTATAAAAATCGGTAAATTAATCGACGTCGGGGCCCCATAAAAGAGATAACGTTCTTTTGTTACCAATATGAAAACAAACCTCTTGCTAATCTCATTCGTGAGCGAAGACTCGTCAGCCAGGGCGCCACGATGGCTGCGGAAGTCGTTAACTACACTTGATCGAACAGAAAGCTTCAAACTTACGCACTGAAAAAAAAATCAAGCAGCTGTAGCATGAGAATATATACTGCGTTAGTATGACTATCGATTTACGTGTGCAATGCTTGGATTTCAACACGGAGAAAGAGTTGGTGGAGGTGCTGTGCGCGTGGTAATACAGCAGCGTTCTCTCACATTGGTTTCAGTGCTTTTCTACTTTTCGGAGAGCACCTCTCCCATAGCGTACCGTGGCTGCCCTCAAAAGTGGGAGAGCTACTGTCCCACTCATGCAGTAGCGCTCTTGCCCCGTATGGTGCAGTTACTGTACTAAATATCTGAGACAAAGGCTTTCATATCGACTGAGAGAGCTAATCACAATTATATTTGTAAAAATACGCTGTAGATAAATACTAGAAAAAAAATATTTAGATTTTATAAAATGATTTAAAATGAACCAGCACTACATAAAAAATAATTTAGTAAAGTTTTAAATCTACTTTAAAATTTGAGTGTACGTGTATTATTTACATACAAACATTAATATAATTTGCACAAAAAAAAATTAAAGAACTATCTCGTGTGTGTAGAGAAAGAGAGAGAGAAAGAGAAAGAAATGTATACACCATGAGTTTATAGTTCATTTATATGTATACACAACATAAGTATCTATGCACCGAGCAACTCTCCCAGTAGTGAGAGCGTATGTATCACATAACGTATAGTAGAGTTACTTTACCACTCCTTACATGGCAGAAGCACTCTCACTAAGCTGGCGCTGCTACCGTACCAAAAGTGGGAGCGTAGCTTTCCCACAACGGAGAGCCTCTATAGTCAACGAAAACGGAGCCCTGCGCTCTGCGTGGTTCGTGCAGCAGCCATCTGTTATGAGATAGCACCTCTCCCAACTCTTTCTCTGTGAAGTATAGATCGTAAGAGATGCGCTCAAAGTAATATAGTATGGTTTGCTAGCGCATACACTATGACACACACGGTCGTAGCGCGTGGAGCCCACGCGCAAAGTGTTTCGCGTGTACGCACGCTGAATTCAAGTGGGAGCTATAGACATACTCTATACATAACATACGCAGTCTGCAATACGCATTCATTACAGCTGATATACTGATGTGATATGTGTGATGCTCGTGTGATTTTATGTGTATAATGATGAATAACCTAGGTAATAGTTATTTCTTTAATGAGAACTAAATTAATGTGGCGATTGTTCATCATTAATTACTAATATTTTGTTCAAGTGTACTAAGTACATGTAAATTGTGCTCAACTTTATTTGTCAACACCCTGCGCTGAGTGCATTGTATATATATCGACGCCCCGTACGAAGATGGACACAGCTTAAATGGTCCATCGAAGATAGGCACAACTACGATCGTACGAGGAAGACAGACATGAATGACTGATTTCAGTCGAAAAAAGACACAGGTTATTGCACTGCTACGAAGACAGACACTCCCCACTAACCGTCGTCGAATAAAGGCACATAAAATTGTGTTGCGACGAAAACAGACACTTGCCACTGACTTCCGATGAAAAAAGACACAGATCATCGCGCTGCGATGAACACAGACACTGCTCACTAATCTCCAACGAATAAAGGCACAGAACATCGCGCTACTGCGAAAAAAGGCACTCTCCATCAATTTCCAACGAAAAAAGGCACACAATATTTCGTTGCGACGAAAATAGACACTCCTCACTGACTTCTACCGAATAAAGACACATCACATCTCGCTCCGACGAAAACTATAACGATTCAATTAATTAATTGAATTATTATAGGGTATCAAAATAAAAAAGCAAACATGCCGTACACACATTTTTGTAATTTGGGTAAAAATCGTGAACTTGAAAAGATTTTTACCAAAGGAAAAAAGTATCAACGCAAATATTATTTTCCACTTTTCAAATGTAAAATAACAATCGAGAGGTAGTTACATCAAGACAATAATAAAAGTTTTAATTTTATTCATTTAATGTTTCTCACATATTTTTTTTGCAAAATTTAAATACTAACTTTACAATTAACAATTTAGTCAGACGTGCATAATGGTGATTTTTAAGTTGGATCTAGTCTTGCAGTGCACGGAATTCTTGGTGTGTCGTTTGTAATCAGCGTATTTACAACTATATATAGATAATAAAATGAGTACATTTGATACTGTACAGTCTCCATCCCAAAGACATTTGTATTCAAAATTTTTATAAAAAAAAAAAAAAACTTAAGTATTGATTAAACTACGTGCTACTTTTTGAATACAGGCTTTTAAAACGTTCATAGCTATTGTTAGTACTTGAGTACCTCTTCAAATTCAGTTATATACTCTGAAGGGATAAGACCCTTTCTCACCATAGACTTCAGATCATTTTTTTTCTTTTCAGATAACGATATTCTTTCGTTGTAAGCTTCAGCTAGACTTTGAGAACATGCGTCGCTTAAATTCTTATTTCGTTTAAGAATTTTTATTGCTTTTGGCTCATCAAAGAAATCGTATTTTACATTAACATTTGTATTTTCAGGCATCACTTTAATCTCCCGAATACTTGCAATTTTCACAGCTTTCCAGTTAAAAAAGTCTGCCAAGGGTTCAAAATTTAAGATGCTCCTTTGATCCACAGCTTTCACTTTATACTTTTTATCTATTTTGCTGTCCCTTATTGATCGAATCCATCCTTCTTGACTGAAAATAGACTTTCCCCGACAGTGATTTTCTATTCGCGCATGCATCGAATCTCCTTCAGACTGTGTGTGTCCTACTTCCAAGAAGCTGTTACAAAATTTTCGTGATATTTAAATGAGAGTACTTAATATAAACAAATTAATATTTACAACTAGTTCTTTTTTTAAAATAAGTGATATTTATAAATTAAAAATAATTTTTATGAAAATATACAATAAAAAATACAACATTCTTACCGATGAGTTATTTGAACTTTCAGTTCATTCGATGCCTTTATGTACATAGAAAAAACATTTTTGTTTCGGTTCTGGCCAGAGCAATTATCCGTATAGAACTGAAATTCCTTTGTACCGGTCTCAGCTTTCAAGCGAATGAATTGAAGTACGTAAGAAGCTATCTCATTCGAGCCTCGATTGCCTAAGCTCTCGTTCCATATGAAACTATGGCCTTGCGCCTCACCCAACTCAAAAATCGTGAAGTTCCATACGCTTAATTTTGAAAGGTAGTACATGATGCTAACTTCAGATCGTGGTGTAGTCAACACTTTTTGCATGTCATAATTTGCAGTACACACAGTATTATCGCTTATAGATCTCTGCTTATCATATTCCATCAGTCTTCTTGCTTCCGATTTCATCAATAAATGTTTGCTCATAGCAGCTTCATGTTTTTCTCGATCTTCTTGAGACATGATTTTAAACGCCTCACAGTTTTCACATCTAACAGAAAAACATATATATCATCAACACAAGGTCTTCCGCAAGATAATAGTAAATAATTTTTCAAAACTAGTATGTAAATAATATGAAATTTCATTTTAATTCAAAATTTTCAACGTTGTTCTTCGAAATTTTGTAATCACAGTTTTTACAAATGTATGGATCACAGTATTATAGAATTAAAACTGACTCTATTTTTAGGTACGACTGCTTCGAGTTAATGAAGAAATTATTAATAATATTTAACGTGTACAAAGTTTGGTGCAACAGTTCAAATTAAAATGTGAATTTCCACAGGATGTCTCGACGTGTTTGTCTAATAATAGAACCTTACTTATTATACGTTAAATATATTTTTAAACTTCTTTGTCAATTCCATGCAAAATCTATGAAGGAACAGAACAAGCTTAAAAACAGTAAAATAAAAAAAAAAAAAAATATAAAGCTTTCGATTGATTTCTTTTTATAGTTAAAAAATATGTATGCATACAAAATACAAAATTTAATTAAACTTTTTTGGAACAAATTAAATTCTCCCATAACGTAGACAATCATTTTCTTCTTTTAGAGATATCAACAATCAACTTTATAAACTATTTTAAAATATGATCTTCATTAATTGCATAGCCTCTTAAGTTTTATGATTCACAATTACAGTGATTTTATCAAAAAAATCAAATTTTGAAAAAATTTCACCATACTTAACAATGACTCCCAAATTACGTTTTGACATGAGTTTGTAAATAAATTACCTTTTTATTAACCAGGGTTTAGTTAAACGTTTAATTTTTTGTAACAAACAAATTTCTTATACCGTACAAAAAGTGTGAATATTGTTGACTTATTAGTTGTTACTGTTTGGCATTGCTCACCTTTCTGTAAAAAGTTTTATTAAAACTTGAAATTGCGAAAACAGATGGAATTATCTACTATCCGCATAAAAACTGTAAAACTTTCTGCAATTAAGTGACAGATAGAAAACGTGTTTATTTTATAATACACAAAAATGTCTGTCTTTCAGTATAATTTATGATCAAAAATTAATACTTTCGACAAAAAAACTTAAAAATTTGTTGCTGAGAAAAATGTTTTTTCGTCGAAAGTATTAATTTTTTTAGCAACAAATTTTTAAGTTTTTTCTTTTATGTATATTACCAAATAAAGAGTCAAATATAAGCATTCAATTAGTAAAAGTTTTTCATAAAAATTTTCAATTCTATTTGTCGAAATAAATGTTATAAATTTCAGAATAGTAGTTTTCCTACGAATTTGAAAAGTCTTTATTTGCAAACTGAGAGGTTTGCGGCCCGAGCTAAAGGCGAGGTCCGTAAGGAGGTTTGTAAAGGAGACTTTTTGAACAAGTATCGGAAAACTGGTTCTTCCCTTGAGGGTGTACAAGCCTCCCAAAACCGCCCGAGATCCAAAAAGTTTTTTTCATAGAATATTGCATAATGTATTTTACTTCGTATCTTGTGTTAAATGCATCAAATAATAATTTTGGTATTTCTGATGATGAATGTAGCAGTCGTACCTGATAGATGTGAATACCGTGAATTTTATAAAAATTGAATGACTACTTTATAAATTATATCGAGCTAACATACCTGTCTTTTTTTGGTTTGAAAAACCCAAGGTTAAATTCAGAATTAAAAACATTACTGTACATGTTGAGACTTGCAATGTATAAATTATCCTCAGTTCTTTCTTCTTCAAATCCATCTTTTTCGTTCACTTCTTGCTCATTCTCGCCTTCTTCAAAATTCTCTTCCTGCTCTTCATCCTCTTCACTCTCTTCCTCAGCATCTTCTTTCTCTTCCCTTTCTTGATTTTTGCCCTCTACAGTATCCATACCGCTCATTTCTTTCATTTCTGCATTGTACATTCTGTTCATTTTAGCGATGGACAATCCCTCTTCGAGATATTTCCGCTGGCTATTCTCTCTACAATAATGCGATTCCATAACTGGAAACCGATTTATATGATCTCGCACAGTATTTTTTAGTTCTTCAGGATAGCGAAATGGACGGTTGGTATGTTTTCCCCGAGAGTCACTATCCATTACACCAGTTGAATTAACCTTCTCTTGCTTTTGTTTGGCTGTTCTAATGACTCTGTAAGAAATATCTGGAGAAATATGCTACAGTTGACTAATAGAAAATAACAGCAACATAATAGCAACATAAAACTACGAATAAAATAAATTAAACAAATAAACTAACATAATTTTAAAAAAAATGAAATAAACCTAATTAGCGAGTATCAAAATATGGGCCCCCATATACTTCAATCGTATAAATATGTAGGTATACTTTGCAGCCATGGCAGGCAAGATAATAACAAGCCAGCCCTCTGGCAGCAAATTTTTTGATACTCCCTAATTATATTTTGTTTAATAAATTTATGAATTCTTAAAAATGTAAATATATTTTATTAAAACACGATAATTTAGACAAACATTTAGTGTAGAAAAAAAATAAAAAAGATACCTAGAGTGTCAAGGAACATTTTCTGACACACAGAGATTTGTCCATTTGCAGAGGGCAACGTGAAATTGTAATATATTTTGTTCGCTTTTGGTAGCAATTTCTCAAGTTCCAGTGAATCTTCATCAGTTTTAGCTGATGTTTTTTTGGGAACCCAATTATTAAGGCACACCCATTGCTTAGTCTTACTTCCTAAACTCCAATACTCAGAGAATGCCGATTTTCGATCAACTATTGAAATCTTCTGATGACAATCAAAGCGACACTTCTCAGAGCAGCCGGGCTTCATAGCTCTGGCTTGTATGGGTCCTTTTCTACCGATCCCCTCCTTTCCTTCAGAACGAGCCTTTTTTGCCTGTGTATCGATCCACTCAGATTCTCGCCTTTGCCTTTTTTTTGTTAAAATAGTTTTTTTGGGCTTTCTCTTTATTTTTCGTTTCAAAAATCTTCTAGTATCAGTTCCAATATTTTTTTCAGGTACAGCATCACGAACTGCAGCTTTTATTAATATAATCAATAAAAAGAAATAATAAGAATCAATATATTAATATTTTCTTATTCTTGAGAGATAGTCCTGAACCACATACAGTATTGTAATGGATAAAATTTCGATCGTTGTAAAAATGCTGTACTTTATGAGAACTTATGCCTTTTTTTCACAATACTTGATTCGCAGATATCTCATAACAAACATACATACATATACATACACACACAAATATATATAATTTTTTCCTACTGGCAGTAAAAGCGTAATATTTCTTATGTAATATTCACCTTCAACTTCAGAAATTCCCAAAGTTTCTGCTTCACAACTCCCGGTACTCGTCCCTGGGATGCAAATAGAGTCCCCGAGAACTCTTGTATCAGCTACATTTGTTCCATGGAGGAGCATTTGCTGAGACGTGTTGTCATTTCTCGAAGAACTAATGTCTAATAAAAAAAATACGCATTAAGAATATTAAAGTTCATTTTTTTCAACAATTTTCTAACAGTTTTTTAGCTTTGCATACCTAAAAGTTCAGAACTGTGGGGCAAATCTTTCTGAAAATCCCTTGCGACTTCTGCAATGCAGTGATGAGGTTGGTTGTACCATGAATCACAATCTAAACGGTAACAGATGATTATTTTGAAGTACAATATATTTAAGGTAAACAAGGTTATGTCTTTTCACTTCTGAACCTAGAATTATGCAATTGCAGTCTTTAATTTAAGAGATTGTTGATTCTAGCGACTTAGTTGCGTAACGTAAAAGATATTTTTATCGAATTATCATTGAAAGATTTTGCATTTTTGTTACCAAAAAGTAAGCATGAGTCGCAATTAGGAAAATACTTTATGGACATGAAAATCGTAAAAATGAGAGTATGTCATAGTTAGGTGGAATCGTTAAGCCAATAATAACAAAACACGTAGATTTTTCATCAAATGAAGCTTTCTGTAAAGTTTCATCTGCTCATTTTGCGAGCTGGTTGCAAGAGCTAGCCCTCCTGTATAAACTACGGGAACATCCACCTACAGCCCGTTTCTGAGTACAGCAAACTTTTTATTTGTTGTCATAAGCAAGTGGTAACAATATAATATTGGAGATTTCATGAATTTTTAAAACATAGGTTAGAAAAAATATCGTTCAAATATAAACTGTGGGCATTCATCATAATTAGACGATTGTAACAGTAAAGTATGTCAGTGTAAAGACTCGTTAATATTACTAAACAAAGCTTCATTAAATTGTACAGAGAAGTCGGGCAGAAACTTTCATATTAATGCATGCTGATGCAACCTATGCTTACAGTCTTCCTCTTCTAGCTGCATTTTTCTCTTTATTTCTTACAAATCCGTGGCCAAAAAATCTGTATCTTAAACACTGAATAAAAAGAGGGAAATCCCGTAAAAGCACTCTTTAATGATATTTTATAGGTATCAGCTTTTTCTTGCTTCAGATGTTGGCTCCCGTTGCCTCAAATGGAAACGAATGGAAACACAAAGAAACAATCTACCGTCTGTGAGGCAGGTCGGTAAAGGTGGGGGCTTTGTTGCGGCCAATGATGCGTCGAGAATCGGCGGGAAACAGGGAGTGCCAACTACTGCATTTGAATTGCATGTTTGTACAGAGCAACAGTTAGTAATAGGCTGAAGTAAATTGTTCGATACATAATTTCAAAGTCTTTTATAAAGACTGTAAAACTTTTTCGTAGTAGACTAATAGATTAATAAATGTACAAACTTGAATAACAAGTAGTAATAAAAATAATTACATGAGCATTCAAAGTTTAATAAAATTAATGTGAAATTTAAATCACCAACCGCTTGCTCAGTGTATAATTTTTTTTTAACTCAGTCGTTTAATATAAACATGTACTGTATATTTATATGCACAACAGAAAATAAAAACGATCAAATAGCATTGTCAATAAATTACGTGACACCTTGCCTCCTGTCTTGATAATAATCAAAAAATGAAATTAATTTTTAAAACAAGCTTTTATTGAATGAATTAAAATGTAAAAAATAATTTTCTTTTTTTTGACCACCTTAGTTTAAACTTTGAGTGTTCATGTTTGAGTCGCTTGTAAAACTCAATGTGTTAATGATTAAATCTGTATTATACAGTCTTAAGGAGGTTCAATGATTTTCTAAATATGCAAAAAAAAACAATGAAACTTTTTACGATAACTATTTAGAGTGTCCAGAAAACGTGTAAATTTTTTCAAAATTTTCTACCACGAAATTTTTTATTCATGAAAAATGAGCCAGATTATATTGCTGACCTTAAGAGCTTCTGTTAAAAGTTGAAATTTCCTCAATGAAATAAATCGTTGTAAAAAGTTTTGAAATAATTCACTCGGTTTCCTGACACTCTGAATAGAAGATATTCTAAGAAGTTTCACTACTTTCTCAACATTTTCAGAGAACCATTGAAGCTCCTTACATGAGCAGTCGTATAGCTCAGTTGGCAAAGGTGCAAGTAAAAGCTCTGATGACTGAGTGGTTAGCGTGCTAGCTACGCAGTCTGAGTAAATAAATGATGCGTATTTTTTCATTAGACATTACAAGTGTTAAGAAATACTCCTCGACGAAAAATTGGAGACTCTATTTGCATGCCAGAGACGAGTACCGTGAGTTGTGAAGCAGAAACTTTAAAAATCACATATCTTGGAGTTAAATATCACGTAAGGAATAGTATATTACGCCACTACTGCCTGTGTATAATATGTGTGTGTGTATTTTTCATGAAATATTTACGAATCCAGCATCCTGAAAAAAAGGCATAAGTTTACATAAAGGGAAACATTATTAGTAGAATTGGAATTTAATCCGATATAATGCTGTATGTTGTACAGGATTATCTCTAAGAACTAAGAAAATCATCAAATTTTAAGGGCTGTGCAGTAATCGAAGACCCTATTGTTAAATGGTTAATAAACTTTATTGTAGACATTTTATGGTGAAAAAATAGATTCTATACTTTGTAAGAGAATTTTCGTTGTTCAAAAAAATTTTAATTTAATTCTGTATTTTTGAGCTATACAATCGAACTCAATTAAAATCGTCGAATTTATATTTCTTTATCATGTTAATGTTTTAAGCTTTTTCTCTTTCTTAATAGTTTTTGCATGAAGATGACACAGAAATTTTTTAAAATACTTAATACGTAATTGCTTAGAATCTATTATTTAAACGAAAACGTTGAGACATAGTCGAATGAGTAATCACGTTTTCGAGTACCTAACTTTCTACACGTTGTATTTTTTAAATAAATTCTTCTTTAACTTTAAAAAAAAATGTTTATCGAAAAGAACAAGTTATAAAAATTAAAATTAAAAAAAGCACATAGTTTAAAGATTTTTATTAAGATTGTTTTATAGTTAGGTAACAACACTTACCTTACATACTTACTCGGTTAAAAGATTATTTTATTAATAAATCCAGTGAAAAATGGTTGGGTTTCTAATCACCGATGCCTACTCGCCTAAAAGATTTAAAAAAAATTAATTACCAAATAAACAGATGGGTTTGTAATCGCCGATGCTTACTAGGTTGAATAATTATTTTATTAATAAAACCAGTGAAAAACAGTTGACGTTCTAATCGCCGATGCTTACTCTTTTAAAATATTATTTTATTAATAAATCCAGTGAAAAAAAGTTGGGTTTTTAATCGCCTATACTTAATCGGTTAAAAGATTATTTTATTGATAAATCTAGTGAAAGAAAGTTGGGTTTTTAATCGCCGATACTTACTTGGTTAAAATATTATTTTATTAATTAATCCAGTAAACAATAGTTGGGTTTCTAATCACCGATGCCTACTCGCCTGAAAGATTAAAAAAAAAATAATTTCCCAAAATAAACAGTTGGGTTTCTAATCGCCAATGCTTACTCTTTTAAAATATGATTTTATTAATAAATCCAGTGAAAAAAAGTTGGGTTTTTAATCGCCTATGCTTAATCGGTTAAAAGATTATTTTATTGATAAATCTAGTGAAAGAAAGTTGGGTTTTTAATCGCCGATACTTACTTGGTTAAAAGATTATTTTATTAATTAATCCAGTAAACAATAGTTGGGTTTCTAATCACCGATGCCGACTCGCCTGAAAGATTTAAAAAAAAATAATTTCCCAAACTAAACAGTTACGTTTCTAATCGCCAATGCTTACTCTTTTAAAATATGATTTTATTAATAAATCCAGTGAAAAAAAGTTGGGTTTTTAATCGCCTATGCTTAATCGGTTAAAAGATTATTTTATTGATAAATCTAGTGAAAGAAAGTTGGGTTTTTAATCGCCGATACTTACTTGGTTAAAAGATTATTTTATTAATTAATCCAGTAAACAATAGTTGGGTTTCTAATCGCCGATGCTTACTCACCTCAAAGATTATTTTAATATCTAATTTCTTAAAAAAACAGTTGGGGTTTAATCACCGCTGCTTACTCACCAAGGCAGATATTGTTAATAAATATACTGATAAACTATTGGGTTTTTTATCGCCGATGCTTGATTGCTTAAAAGGTTATTTAATTAAATTAAATTTTCTTTTGCGATTTAAGATTCAAATCCTAATTGAATCGTAATTATTTCTTGAATCTTTGCATCCCGTGGATAGCCCCTCGTTTTGTTGTAGCAAGATGAGATGTGTCTTTATTCGTAGTAAGTGTCTGTTTTCGTCAGAGGGATAACATAATTAATTAAATATGATGTGTCTTTATTCATTAGAAGTCAGTGAGGAGTGTCTATTTTCGTCGCAACGAAATATTGTGTGCCTTTTTTCGTTGGAAATTGATGGAGAGTGCCTTTTTTCGCAGTAGCGCGATGTTCTGTGCCTTTATTCGTTGGAGATTAGTGAGCAGTGTCTGTGTTCATCGCAGCGCGATGATCTGTGTCTTTTTTCATCGGAAGTCAGTGGCAAGTGTCTGTTTTCGTCGCAACACAATTTTATGTGCCTTTACTCGACGACGGTTAGTGGGGAGTGTCTGTCTTCGTAGCAGTGCAATAACCTGTGTCTTTTTTCGACTGAAATCAGTCATTCGTGTCTGTCTTCCTCGCCGTAATTGAACTGTGCCTTTTTTCGTCGGATACCTTGAGCATTGTCTGTTTTCGTAGTAGCCTGAGCTATGTCCATCTTCGTACGGGGCGTCGATATATATATATATATATATATATATATATATATATATATATATATATATATATATATATATATATATTGTATAGAGAGAGAGAGAGAGAGAGCGGAGACAATCACCGAAACAACATCAGTATACGTTACAATTTTGAAGGTTATACGGCAAAAGGTAAATTAATAAACAACTGTGACAGCTCGAAAAGATTAAACAGAATGACAATGCCAACAGAAATATTCCTTATAGTTTTTGCAAAATTTTTTAAAATTACTTTAGGTAAGTACAAAAATAATTTTTTGTTACCACTATGTGTTAAAATGATGGATTTAACTAATTATGTACTATAATGTCAATCACATCGGTTAATATCAGTAGAAGTTGGAACTACGTATTTATATCCAAAGAATTGTCTATTATTAAGTCTTAATTATATCAAACTAGCAGCCCCCCGTCTCGGCTTCGCCCGAGACTTACTAAATAAAACACCGTAGTGTGTTGACATGTAATGTGAAACATTTTCAGTTAGAAAATTTTACACATATTCCCGATACATCTCAGAACAAAAATTTTCTTATTAAAAACATATTTTTTCGGAATCCATATTGCTTATTTGGTCAAATAAAAAGGTGTAAAAATTCAAAAAAATAGTTAAGCTGAAAAGTACCGTGCGTTATTTATGCCATAAAATAATCGATGGCTATAAGAAGTTGTTGATTTACAGTTTCTTTTGTGTAATTCACGAAAAGGGCTATTTTTTAAAGCTGTTAAGATTTTAAACCCCCTAAAAATTTACAGTAAAAAAAAATTTTTTTTTCTCATATCTCACAATTTTATTACCAGAGCAACAAAGTTCTGGACCTTAAACCCAACATTTTTATTGCCACAAAAACAGAAATACATTTTCTACTTATTTAAAAATCTGAAGTAGGATCTTTAAAGATTTCAGAGATTGCTGTGAGGGTACAATGAAAAGCTGTTCTCTCACG
The DNA here is from genome assembly GCF_036245765.1 of Copidosoma floridanum. Taxonomy (NCBI): domain Eukaryota; kingdom Metazoa; phylum Arthropoda; class Insecta; order Hymenoptera; family Encyrtidae; genus Copidosoma; species Copidosoma floridanum. The sequence goes on along the minus strand of NW_028321908.1, from coordinate 217,406 downwards.
TAATGGACTCTTAAGTTGTCGATTTTGACGCTGCTGTTTCAATCTCGATAAATTTTCTGCGTCAGTTTTTTGACGCCTCAAATTGTATTCATTAGATACATTTGAAGTTTTCTTTCCAATATACCCTTTTGCAACTATTGGCATGCTTACGACTTTTATGACCCCTAAAGGCTATTTTCAGTCAACTTTGTTAATTTTAATACATTTATTGGCAAGGTAGTTCGACGTCCGATGGCCCTAAAAAAGACCGGTGAGCTTCTTAAGTTATTCTTAAGAGCTTCTTAAGTTCTTTATATAGGGGCGTCGGTCATCGGGTTTTCCAGCCTTGCGAAGAGCGACTCCGCTGGTGACGTCTGCCAGTGAATGGCTGACTTGGTTTAATAGTGCCCGTCTTTAGTTAATATGGTCTTTTAGTCGACGAATCGCTTCCGGAAATGGTAGTAAAAATGTATTTGTTGGCAAGGTAGTTTATACTTAGGTGGCCCCTAAAAAGAACCGATGAAATTGATGGTTGAGTAGGGAACGTAAATACTTATAATGGCCCTAAAAAGCGCCAGTGGTGAAACTTCCAGGCTATTCTTTATTATTATTCCTGATGATGAAGAGCTGGCTACGGGTTGCTTGATTCATACCCTGGGAGTCTCGATGTACGGAGACTGTGATGGAGGGAGGTACGCCGCTGACCAAAGAATATCTCGTCTCGGGTCGTTCCCCGGATAACCAACTGCTCATCTTTAGACGGGAACATGTGGGTAAGCGCGTTGGGGACGCAACGACCAAAGAAGGTAGCCGTTGTGGCTTTCCGTGCTTCTCAGAGCTGTTTTCCCTTGCTTACATTTGTAGCCACAAATTCTCTAACTATACCAGGTGGGATGGTGGGACTGCCACACAACTTCGAAGAGTTGGTGCAGATTGTGCTCTGGCTAGATATGTCTCCTGGTATTCTGGCAGAGACGGCATCGGTTGGAATTAATTTTTTTTTTTTTGATCGCACTCGTCGAGATTCAGGGTAAAGGGACACTTAGGTCCCTTCCCCTTAGAGAAGAGTGTCGTCCGTAACCGGGATACCCAGCTACAGGATTATCACCAGCATTCTCTGTACAGCTTGTTGAGCTGCCGAAGCTCGACTATACAACTATCGATACGCTCCAGCCTAATATTACCACACTTATTTAATTATGTTGCAGGTAGCTTCGATTTTATGTCGACGCCACCTAGCGGATTTTAATGAACTAAAGTGAAGTAATAACATATAAATATATAAAAAATTTTTTTCACGTAATATTTTATCATAGGACAGCCCTTGAATTTAAAGTAATGTGTATTCTTATAGATAAAGTATACCTTAGTAAGCACAGTGAAAAAGACCAAGCCACGTAGAATACCTGAGATGCCTGTGCATCTCATGCATGTCTCTCATTCAAAATCAGTATGAGTACACACGAAACACTTTGCGCGTGGGCTTCACGCGCTACGACTGTGTGTGTCACAGTGTATACGCTAGCAGACCATACTACATTCGTTTGAGCGCATCTTATACCGTCTATACCTGTATCTTACAGTGTTGCTATGTGAACCGATGCGTTTAACCCAATACTTCTTTCACACTGTCAATATATGGATGGTATTTATGCTACAGATGCTTGATTTCTTTTTCCGTGTGGGTGTCAGCTAACGCACCGAACACGACGATTCGTGAGAGGTTTTTTTAGAGCACCATGTGCACCTTCTCGCTGCGCAGCAAGAACTGAATCAGAGAGCGCAGTCAGACAGGCTCGGCTTGGCGCTGCCGAAGGCTCCCGAAGTCAGACGCGTATACAGCTGTTTCACACACAGATATACGCCGGACTCCTTTACTATGTATATAGCTTCTTTTTCCCCTACGTTGTGTCTCATTTTTCGCCATAGATACAGTCATGCTGTAAAGACGGCATTTCTGCCAATATTTCCAAGTACAAAATACCGTTATCAGTCGTTAAATTAATGTATCTAGCTAACGATACTCAAGAAGTCATAAATTTTAATGCTGAACTTTTTAGATGTTTACAAAACAAAATAAAAGCTTTTTTAATTTTTTCTTTTTAGTTCCTTCGCTAGATCGTTTGGTATAAGAATTATAAAAAAAATGTAGTTATGCATTTATTTTGTTAATCATGATATTAAAATAAGAGCAGCAAATGAGATATCATGGTATTTGCAATACTGCATCATATCATATGATGTTTAAAAAAAACTGTCATTATCTAAAGTATTTAATTCGAAACAATATTTAGTTTTTTGAACATCGAAACTATATAGCATATGATATTTTACGCAAAAGGTCCCATGTATGTACATCAGGGTACACACATGTATATCCGGTGTTATGCATTGTTTTGTAAGGTTAACGTTTATTATTATTTTCAATCAACTTCACTACATTTGAAGAAGAGTCTGATTATTTTGTATACCGATCGATTGAAATCTACGTGATGTCTTATTTATTCCTTTTTCCTTTGAGTTTGTACATTTTTGTGTGGTGTACACTATATAGTTATCAGTGCTGTGTTTTCCGATGAAAAAGAAGGCCTACGGGGAATACACTATGATGGGTACAATTACAATGCTAAAACTGCTGAAAAAACAACGTACGTCATAAACGCATTTATCTCAACATTAAGAAATGTTATTGGTATCGCTAAAATCAAAAATTAAAGTACTAAGTTTTAATATGTTAACTTTTTAGTCACATTCATTCTTCTATTATTAACATGCGTAACAGTGTAAATTTAAATATTTTCAAATTGTCATGCGTTTCAACAAAATAGTTTTAATAACAATATATTTGGCTACAATTGATGATTGAATTATTTTTATAAACGATTTAAAAACTTATACATTAAAAATGTGACGTGGTAGCGAAAGCTATCACGTCACTGTATACCTATATTTCGGGGCAAGTCATCGGCGGCTACCGAGTCCTAGAATAACATATATATTTTCTATATGTAAATCTATAACCCATTACTTAATGTGTGTTCTCGGTGCCACGGACTACAAGCCAGAGGAGAAAGAAGGACCGAAGACCATAAAAGGGATTGAAAGTGTGTGAGGTATGATTGGGTGAGCATGTGTGTAAGATAGAGAAGGAGAGAGGCGAGGGCTCGTGACACGTCGGAGAGGTGTGAGCACCGAGCGGCCGCGTCGATTCCCTAGTTTTTGAAACCTCCAATAATTTACCGGTTTTTAGGCGTGTTGGAGATTTTTCGGATACATGGGAGGGGCGCGCGCATCTGTTCAAGTGTACTGCATAACGCAGTCAGTATCGCGTGGAGCGGCATAGAGAGCAGATAGGAAAGAGAGAGTGAGTGGATATAGGAAAAAGTGACAGGTAGAGCTGAGAGTGAGGAAAGGGATCCAAAAGGAGAGCATAGGAGGACACTGAACAATACTGCCCGAGAGTTAACCGTGCCGCGGAGTCTACGCGACGATTGAGACGAACTCCAGGTATCACCGGGTGACGGCGAGGACAGAGAAAAGGTCACTTCACGGAGGATGGTGCACTAGGTGTGATTTTGAGGTAAAGGTTTGGAGACGATACGATTGAGTCAGGATAAAGGGGTGTAGGATCTATATAGGGATAGGAAAGATTGAATTGAGCGGAAGGTATGCTTGAGGTTGTGTCCGTGTGTGTGTGTGTAGCCTAGGTGCCGGCCACCAACAGTCGAGCCAGGGAGGAGTTCGGCGAAGAGGACGACTGGAGGTGACAGCACGAAGATATCTACCTCGAGAATAGTGTGCCAAAATATATACATATGTAGAGAGAGAGAGAGAGAGAGAGAGAGAGAGAGAGAGAGAGGTGACGTTGTGGAGAGTGTGCATTGAGGCGAATAAATAGCGTGAGAGCGCTGTGAAAATTTATATCCGCGAGTGTTTATTGAGAAGTAGTGCCCCCATTTGCCCTCTTCTATTTTCCTTTTAGGAGTGTCTGGTGTTCCCGAGCCAGACACCTGTGGCAGACCTCCCGGAGGAGAGATATCCAGAGTGTAGGGACATGGTAAGAAATATAGTGAGAGTTCTGTGAGGGGATCCGGGACGGCTGTTTATTGGCTAGAAAAATCCTCGTCACAAATGGCATCCCTTAAGTGGGGAAACATGTCACAGAAGTAGGAAGGGACTCCCGGGGCAAATTAGTTTTCAGGGTTTGAGTGCAAGTGTGAGTGAATTGAGAGTGTGGACGGATCTGGGGTAGAGAAGAGAAATTGAAAATTATAAGAATTCGGAGCAATTTTTCATTTAATTTTAATAAGTATTAGAAAATAAGTTTATCCAAAATTAAAAATTTTTTTTGTACATTTATATATATTATTTTCAAATATATATCAGTGCTTTGTGGTGAGACCGTTGGCGACAAGTGCAGGCAGGCGAAAATACACAAACAGGGTGTTTTCGTTAGGTAGAGTCGTTTAGTGTTTCGGTGTTTTTTGTTGTTGTCAGTGTCTTTGCGTAAGTAACAAGATGGCGTCGCATGAACAAACAATGCAGGCTCTTGTAAAAACGCGGGAGCGGCGCGCACTTAGACGTAGTATCACAACGATGCCGTTAGAGTCGCTGGCGGACAAGTTATTTTTGCGGGGATTCAGTACGGAGGGAACAGAAGCCGTGGTGAGGGATAGGTTTCTCCGGGTGTTGATGTTGGAAATGGAGCCCGACAACGAGAGAGTTCCTCGATACGAAGATGACGTGCTGGCGGACGCGGAGGAGAGGCAATTAGGGCACAGCACTCCGCGGACGACCCATCTCAGTACAGCGGACGAGTTAATAAATAGGGAGTTATCGCGCGAAGACAGATCGGAATCGGAGAGGAGGGAGAGTCCGGGGTCTCCGTCGGGACCAAGGATGACGGGGTCGGCGAAAGAGACATCGGTATGGGTGCCGCGAAGAGGGGAGGGGGAACACGCGAGAGCGAGTGGGTCCGAGTTAGAGAACGAGTTAAGGCGAAGAATGGAGACGAACATAAACACATATAGACCACTAGCGGACTCTAGGGTACAGACCGTGACGACGACGACGTTCACGACGACATACACCACGCCTATTACAACGTCAGTGGTAGGGGGAGGAAATAGACCAAAGACCGCAGAGGAGCAGACGCGATCGGTCACGATTGACCCTACCCTCCACCGGTTTCTAATAGCTGATCTCCAGAGTGAACAGACTCTTAGTGCGACCACCTACACTCTGGGAGGGAGTGTTCCCGCTACCCAGGGGTTGTCCCAGGAGGTATGGGAGTACGTCACGAGACACCCTCCTACAGTCATACAGGATAACGTGGCACCTCAGGGGACTCCTCGGGTGTCCAAATCAGCTAACAAGGCAGAGTCAGGGAGTCATGGGGAAGTAATGGGAGCTTATAAGGGGGCCGGAGCAACAAATCCGGCAGCCTTAACGGATAATCGGGCACCCTTAAAAGAGAATAGGGGAACTCTGAAAATCAAAATAACCGTTCAACAATCGATTTTAAAGAAATGGGCACGTAGTTTTATCCTACCGAATAGAACCAATCGAAGCGAGTATTTTACCCCCGAACCAGAAGTGAACGAGAGCGATCGGGATTCAGAAGAGGACGGCGAGGGGTCCAAAAGGCGGAGGGAGGAACAGATCCAACAGGCTGACGAAGAATATAGACTAGAGTGCGTGAGGATCAGGAGAGAGATAGAGAAAGAATACAGAGAAAGACACTTGAGGAGGGGTTTCCCGGAAAAACCAAAATATAGTAGGACAAATGAACAACAGAACGATATACAGATGAGCGAAGAGTCGGGTACTAAAGAAACTCAGTTTAGGGGATTACCGCGCACCCAAAAGAGACCGGGGTCTAGAAGACCGAAAAGGGGAGCGGGTACAGCGTAAGTATCCAGGAAACTGGTCGAACACGTGGATCGGGGGGACTCAGAAGAGGATCGGCGTGATTGGAGAAAGCCAGTGCCTCCCCCCCCCCCAACACGAGAGGGTGCAGTCAACAAGAGACCATGAGCCGAACCTGCGGAATAAGCGTTCGGAAAGGGTCTCCGTCGGTAACCCCTCCGAAAAGAGAGGTGGACCGGCCGACTACCGCAAGGCGAGATCGTGGCCAGAACTGCAGCTGGATCAGAGGAGGCGAGTGAGTTCACCCGGGGAAAGGTATGAAGATTAGCGGAGACCCCAGGATAATCGAGGGTTCCGAGACAATGATAAGGGGGATCAGAGTGTGCGAAGTAGCCCAGCCGAGGGATATCGAATGCACGGGCCTCGGTCTCAGGCCGTTAAGCTCCTGAAGGGTTGGGGAGTGAAATTTTCGGGTAAAGACAAAGGTGAAGATGCGGAAGAGTTCTTGGAGCAATTAGAAGATTGCCGAGAAAGCGCAGAGTTGAGTGACCACGAACTCCTGAGCGCGCTGCCGTGCGTGTTATCTAAGGGAGCGAGCCGCTGTTTCCGAACGATCCGAGGAGAGCTGAGAGATTAGGACACCTTCAAGGTGTCATTTAAGAGGCAGTATATAGGGGAGTATGACAAGGAAGATTTGTGGGATGACTTGCGTCGGCGCACGCAAGCTAAGACAGAGAAGATCGCCGTGTATTTGTCAAAGTTCAAATACATCGTCTTACGATTTACGGTGCCACCCTCTACGAGATCAATAGTAGAACTGGCACGACGGAACTTGTTGCCAGAGTATCGCCGGGCGATGTCTGACAGACTGGTCATGAGTCTAGATGATATCGAGACTTATGGTTTGTGGTGGGAGAGACAGAAGGAGCTGGACAGCCGCTATGTTCCACCCCCACCAGCGGACAAAATGCACGTACCCGGTGCAGGGTTCTCTGGAGCTCCAGTGGTCAAGACTAAGATCGCGTGCGTGGCTGACGCCAGTGAAGGGGAAGAGTCAAAGGGGGATAATGCGTCAACCAAGAAGACGGGAAACAAGGGGAGGAAGAACGGGAAGGGAGGAAATAAACAAGTGAGCGGAGATAGTAAGGTTAGGAAGGAGACAACAAGCCTAGAGGGAAATGGGTCTCCATTCTTGAATTTACCCCCAGAGTTAATCGCGAGTTTCACGCAGGCGCAGAACCGTCCGCCGTGGAGCCAATACTGGAGGCCGATGCCGTGGAATAATCAGGCGCCCGTGAAGCCCCCGGCAAACGTCAAGGAGGGGGGTCAGCCTATGGCCCTGGGTGCTAACGGGGCTCAACAGGTAACAATCCTTAAGCAGGCGATTAGCCCAGGAGGAGCTGAAGGAAATAATGGTTTCTTCACCACGTGTTACACTTGCCGGGCTGTGGGACATGGTTCAGCGCAGTGCCCGAAGGTGATCTATTACGCGTGTGGAGCCAAAGGACACCAGGCATGAAATTGCTAAATGAGAAAACCCCCAAGGAACCCCAATACTAAGCCGACAGTCGAGTGTCAGGTTTGTGGTACCCAGGGAGCAGTTTTCTTGTCCTGCCCCAAGTGTGAGTTCTGGCGTAAAACAATGGGAAACGGGGCGTGCGGGGGCCAGAATTAAACGAGTTAACTTCTGCAACCCCCGCGTTCCGTCCGAGACTAGGGTTAAGGGAAAACAGGATCGAGACGAGACCCCGAGAAGAAGTTGAGAGTAAATTAAGTGATTAAGTGAGGTTAGAAAAAAGTGAAGGGCAGAGAACCAACAGCGAAAAAACGTGGATTTTGGGAGCAGATGGCCAATTGGTTTTGGTCCCTAGAAAGACTCTCCAAGAGCCACAGAGTAAGAGTAAGGGCAAACGGACGGGGATACCGTCAGAGGATGAGCAAGTGCAGGCGACTAACGATGCTCAGGAAGTGGCTGAATTCTCTCGGAAAAGTTTAGACCGGCTGAGAGAAAGGAGCGCGGAACAAGCGTTAAAGTTAAGAGAAGCTGCGGCGCAAGAGGAACCGAATGGTAACTACGGGGGGATGAGTGAAAGGTTAGAGGTGTGGTCTCCGAGTAGGGATAGAGATATGGGGAAAACGAGGGGGATGTTGGTCGCGTGGAAAGACCGAGATCCAATATGGCAGTCACGGGAAAGAGAGTGGAAACGAAAAGTGAATGAGAAAAAGGAATCGGTTTGGTACACGAAGGAAGTATCGGGTCTGGACAAAGACGGCGACGTCCAAGTGGATAACTTTGAGGGGGATCGAGACTTAAAAACGGAAAGAGTTCGTTATAATGAGAAAGTCTTCGAGCCAGATTCTGAGAATGCTAGGACAACCACAGATTGGGAAATCAAGCGACAAGAAAAAGGAGAGAAGGTTTCGACTTTCAAGAAGGAAGGTGAGCCTCAGCAGATCAACGTAGAGGATCTTCAAGATTTTTTCGATAAGGTCTTTGAAGATAAGGATAGGGACATTTCGGGGAAACGTAACCAGAGTGCGGTTTTTTCAACAACTAAAGTAGTGCCAGATAGCTGTAGATTAGGAGCGTTTAGTTTGTTTGAGTTGGAAGGCGTACAAAATACAAGAAATAAGGTAAAAGATAGAGAAGGACATTTAGCCGAAGGAGGATCGTATGAGAGCCTTTCGAGTGCGAAGAGCAAAAACCTACCGTATCTTTCGGTGAGGAGGGGAGGGGAAGAGTACGGCGCTCTTCTAGATACCGGAGCTCAGTCTTCGATTATTGGACCCAAATTAGCGGAACGATTCAAAGAACAATTGCAGCCATCTAATGCGGTAATTGTTGGGGTTAATAATACTTTCTCTAAAGCATTAGGCACTTTGAAAATTAGTTGCAAAATCGATGGTCATAACAGAGAGATACCGGTTAAAGCGGTTAACGAAATTAATCAAGATATAGTGTTCGGACGCGATTTTCAGGAGGTGTTTGATCTAGATCTACGGTTGAGTCGGGGTTTATTTCAAGTCTTTGAGGGAGAGTGGCATCCATTAAAGGGGTTAGGGAATTCGTCAGAAGATACGGTATGTGTCGATTGTACTAGTATTAAGGATATCTCGGTCAATCAGGGGACGGGGGTGTAAGCTAGCGTAATAACACCAAGTCGCCGACGGTCTAGATTAGAAATAAAACGAGAAAAAGAGCAGTCGTGAGGAGAGTGCATGTGTCATAGCAAACGATGATTAGCTTAGGATAACCGAATCCTGGGATATAGGGGGGAATTTAAGATATTCTGGCAAAAGTCTGCCGGTTTTGTTCGTTTTTTTTTTGCAGATAAGGTGAAGTCAACCCAAGTCCAAGGAGGAGTAAAGATTAAAGAGAGAAGGAAAGAGAAAATCAGGAAAGACAAGTTGACTAGAACAGAAAAGAGGAGGAGAAGGAATAAACCCGAGAGGTAAGAAGGCGGACATAAATATAGACAAAGAGATGAGAACGAAGCAAATTCATTTGTTCTACGGTTTGATAAACTGAGAGATAGAGAGAGAGAGAAGGAGAACAGAGGGAGGGAGAGAGAGTTGAGAGAAATGGAATACTAAGAGATGGTGAACCTGTGAAAGGGGGGAGAGTTAAGGAGCAGAGAGAGGGTGGAGACACCAAAGAAAGAGAGAGAGGACGAAAAGATCAAGAAAGAAAGAGAAGATAAAAAAAAAAAGAAAGAGAAGATCAAGAGAGAAAGAGAAGATCAAGAGAAAAAGGGAAGATCAAGAAAGAAAGAGAAGATCAAGAGACCAGGAGGAGATCAAGGGAGGAAGAACTGCATGAACAGGAAGTGGGAGAGAGAGAGAGATAGAGACGAACAAGGGAAGCGCTGGGCCAGATTAATAATTATTTATTTCAGGAAACCCAGGGACCTATATGAGGAGAGACCAGAAACCATCGCTAGAGTCCCGAGGTAAGCGTCGTTTCGTTCTAAAATAAGGTGGTCGTCGATGATTTACGGCTTGGATATTTAGGGGAATGTCTAGCCTAGGAGGGGGGTTTGTGACGTGGTAGCTAAAGCTATCACGTCACTGTATACCTATATTTCGGGGCAAGTCATCGGCGGCTACCGAGTCCTAGAATAACATATATATTTTCTATATGTAAATCTATAACCCATTACTTAATGTGTGTTCTCGGTGCCACGGACTACAAGCCAGAGGAGAAAGAAGGACCGAAGACCATAAAAGGGATTGAAAGTGTGTGAGGTATGATTGGGTGAGCATGTGTGTAAGATAGAGAAGGAGAGAGGCGAGGGCTCGTGACACGTCGGAGAGGTGTGAGCACCGAGCGGCCGCGTCGATTCCCTAGTTTTTGAAACCTCCAATAATTTACCGGTTTTTAGGCGTGTTGGAGATTTTTCGGATACATGGGAGAGGCGCGCGCATCTGTTCAAGTGTACTGCATAACGCAGTCAGTATCGCGTGGAGCGGCATAGAGAGCAGATAGGAAAGAGAGAGTGAGTGGATATAGGAAAAAGTGACAGGTAGAGCTGAGAGTGAGGAAAGGGATCCAAAAGGAAAGCATAGGAGGACACTGAACAATACTGCCCGAGAGTTAACCGTGCCGCGGAGTCTACGCGACGATTGAGACGAACTCCAGGTATCACCGGGTGACGGCGAGGACAGAGAAAAGGTCACTTCACGGAGGATGGTGCACTAGGTGTGATTTCGAGGTAAAGGTTTGGAGACGATACGATTGAGTCAGGATAAAGGGGTGTAGGATCTATATAGGGATAGGAAAGATTGAATTGAGCGGAAGGTATGCTTGAGGTTGTGTCCGTGTGTGTGTGTGTAGCCTAGGTGCCGGCCACCAACAGTCGAGCCAGGGAGGAGTTCGGCGAAGAGGACGACTGGAGGTGACAGCACGAAGATATCTACCTCGAGAATAGTGTGCCAAAATATATACATATGTAGAGAGAGAGAGAGAGAGAGAGAGAGAGAGAGAGAGACAGGTGAGGTTGTGGAGAGTGTGCATTGAGGCGAATAAATAGCGCGAGAGCGCTGTGAAAATTTATATCCGCGAGTGTTTATTGAGAAGTAGTGCCCCCATTTGCCCTCTTCTATTTTCCTTTTAGGAGTGTCTGGTGTTCCCGAGCCAGACCTCTGTGGCAGACCTCCCGGAGGAGAGATATCTAGAGTGTAGGGACATGGTTTGAAATATAGTGAGAGTTTTTAGAGGGGATCTGGGATGGCTGTTTATCAGCTAGAAAAATCCTCGTCACAAAAAATAAACTGAATCTTGAAACTTCAGGTACGCCTGCGTTAAGAAAGGATGCAAAGCCATATTGTACATCGACAGTGATAACAATCCTAATTCCATCCGGTTCAAGGAAGAACACTCTTATTGTTATAAGAGTGATCATGAAACTTTAAAAAAAAAAGCTGAGAGAAATCATTAAGAAATAGCTGAAGAGCACGTAACAAAATCTACAAAGGATATTTTGGATGAATGTGCTTCAGAGTAAGTTTCAAATATGAAAAAAAAAGAAAAAAAAAAAAAAAAAAAATGTGAACACCACCACCCAGCTAGTTAAGAAATGTATTCAGAAGGAGGTATGTAGGATGTATGTTGGAAAGAAGGGTACTAGAAGTGTATTAGTCGGGATGTGGCTTATGTGTACTTTATTTTTTAAATATACACTTATCATTATTTTCTTGCAGTAAAAAGTTCTAACCTTAAAATAACAAAAAGCTAACAAAAAACGTAAGAATAAAAAATTTACTTCTTTTTTTTTAAATGTTTCGTAAAAATTAAAAAAATATTTGCTTTTAAGAGTTAGTAGATGAATACGAAAATTGTATTTTATCTGAACTAAAATAAGATTTCATACGTTTTCAAATGTTTATCCATGTTATGTTTATAGGGGTTAATAGTTGATTTTAATAAGACTTGTCAATACCGTAACGCTTTTTTTAAATTTCTCAAAAATTACATTTTAATTAATATAGGTTTATGAATGATCATAGAGTCAGGCCCAAAAGTTTCCAACTAATTTTGATATTATATAAGTTGAAAAAAATAATTTAAAATTCTAAATGTTTAAGTTATAAAATCTCAAATATGGCGTGAAAGTATCGCATCTATCAATTCGTATTTATCAATTTTAATCACCATATTTTATTATGTTAATTCTTGAGGTGGCTCATTACCTCTATGAAAGTTGAGCTATTGCGCCTAAATTAAAATCCATGGTAAAGTATTACTCAACGGATCTACTTTTTGAATTTCAGAGCATGTTGCCGACCAAAGTCGAAAAAATGCATTCAAATTTTAAATTCTAGAGTTAGTCTTATGAGGCATTTTGATTATTTCACCCAAATTTTTAGCTTTTTTTGGCTAAAAGTCGAGCCATATACTACAAAAAAACTAGGAGCAGGTTGTTTGATTAATCTTTTTTCTAAGAAAGTTTGAAACTCGGGGCTAACCTCAGCACGTAAACAAGCGGATTCGTATCTATATAGGTATATATATTGAGCCTGCTACTCAATATTTTTTAGTGTGATAGACAAATGTCACACAAATGGATAGTACAAGCATGATGAGCCACCTTAAATCTATATAATTTTTTTTTTTTTTTGTAATTAAGGTTCTAACCTCGTGAGAGGTATGATCGCTGAATTTATTTAATAGTGAAAAAGTACATAGTTTTTTTTTTTTTTTTAACATATAGGTAACAGTTGGTATACAGTAATTCTTAAATTATTCTAACTTTGTACAGATGGCGCAGTCCTATAAAATAGAAGTATACAAAGTACAACTATATGTATGTGGCACATGGTACAGTCAGTAAATGATCCTTTTAGACACTATGCACGTTATACTATATTCACACAATACATATAACCGAGAAAAAACTTAGCTTAAATTTTTAAATTACATGACTTAATAAATTTAACTATATAAAGACATGCTTGAACATTAGGTTTCGCTATAATACATTCTATGTTCAAAGGAGGGAACAGGTAGATTTTATTGAGATCTTGTAATAAAGCTAATCTTTGGTTTAAGTACTATTCACAATTCCACATAACATGATTAATCGATTGAACATCCATTCTACACAAACATGAGGGGTCATTTACAATATTTTTACGGAATAAGCTTTCCGCTGAGCTATTGCGGTTGGATCTCATTCTATTGATAGTGACAATGCAGAAGCGGGAAAGGTTTTTACCTTGAAACCAGGGTTTTTCTTGGGCGAATGGAATAAGTCAAAGTATATTTTGCCCTTATGTTGACCGTCCTGAATGTTTTTGTTGGATGAGGAGTCATAACTGATTTGTTTGAAAAATTGAAAGAAGTCCGTATGATTAACATTAGGTACAATAGGGATTGGAGAGGAAGTACCAAGTTTTGCTAAATAGTCAACCATGTCATTGTTGTGTATGCCAGAGTGAGACGGAATCCAAACGAGTTTGACAAAATTATTAGGATTGTTTTCAGAAAACGCAAGGTACTTAGCTTTAATGTCAAGAATATATGAATTGATCTTAATGCTGTAAGAGCCAGCAGACAAATTAAGAATGACACTGAGAGAATCACTTCAGATGATAAAATTTTTCTTTGGATGAGAGAGAATCATATCAAAAGCCGCAGAGATTGCAGCACATTCTGCAGAAAAGATGAAAGCGTAACTGGGAAGGCTGGATATAAAGCTATGCCGCAGGACTGGACAGAAAACAGCAAAACCAACACATTGGCCTTCTTTGGTCTTACTACCATCAGTAAACACGGTTAAAGCATTGAATTCGTGCGCCATGTCAGTGATCAGTTCATTTGGGGCTAAAGAGGATTGAAGAGAGTTACCAAATTTAACATCGACTGGAATAGAGGAGTTGATGACATTGAAGTGGTAATTATAAATGTTGAAATGGAGGCGATTGAGAATGGGTAAATTAAAGATCGGAAAGGACAGAATGTTTGAGCACAATTATTTGTTAAATCGTTTGCCAGCGTAATTATTGAAGAAATTAGAGAGTAATATGAAGGTTTCAGAAGATGCATTACTGGATACTTTGGCCAGATAACAATTGAGAAGGAATGAGGTTCGTTCTTTAATACTTTCTATTTTCGCCGCTTTCAGTAAGATATTGGTAGGGGTGCTATTCCTGAATCCTAAGGCCAATCTGATGGCTGAAAATTGAATCTTTTCCAACTTGTTTCTAAGATTAACGTTGGCTGGATAATAAATGAAGCAGCCGTAGTCAATAACAGAGCGAATAAAACTCTTGAAGAATATGATTAACGTTTCAGGGTGCGCTCCCCACCAAGTGCCTCTTAAAAAACGAATGACGTTTAGAGCTGAAGAGCATCTACCTGCAATGTGAGCAACATGTTCCTTGAAGAGAAATTTATAGTCGAAAATGATACCTAGGAATTTGACGTTATTGCACGATTTTATAACCTCGCCCATTAGATTAATCACGGTAGAGCCAGGTTAAACATTTCTTTTAGTAATATGAAGAAACCGAGTCTTAATTGCAGAAATAGAGAGCCCTATCTTGTCTGCATTTGTTTGGAAAACTTCTAGAGAGTAGTTCATCAAAGGTAGATTGTCCAGAGAGTGTTTAGTTTTTATATACAGAGCTACGTCGTCTGCAAAGGCAGACACGTGAAATCTATATAATTATCTATGGACGCGCTCGAAAATTGTATGTATATATTTGTATTGAAAGATTTACATTAAAAAAAAAATTCTATTAGAAAAGATTTATTGCTCTCACAGGGCACAGGTGGTGAAAGCTATCTTCCAATCATATTTTATTTTAAAATTTTTGTTACCTTACCCAAAAATGGCTCTGCTCTCTTTACTACCGAAAATGCATTATTGCTCAACTATTCAACATATGAATCTGTTAAAAAAATTACCGAATGTGTTTTAAGTTTCCTAGTTTCGGATAATAAATAAATATTATTAACACTCTTTTTTTCATAATGTTAAATATTATGTTAACATAGTAATTTTTAATAAAACGGCTATTATAGGTGATCGAGTTTGTATAATGTTAGCATATGAATCATGCACGATTTCGTTTATGGTTGCTTACATATCTTTGGAACTATGCAAAGACTTTCTTTTTAGCGATTGAATGGATTTTTTTTTTTTACAGTTTTTCAATATCTTTCTTATCACGCTTAGTTAACAAATATGTTTAATCAAGCTTAATTAAGTACAGTCAGGGTCAAAAACCGTAGTAAAGTAATTACACAGCCACGCAATATTGCGATAGCCCAGTATTAGCAGTTGTCATTATTAGGCAAAAATTTTCAATAAAAATATTTGATTACGATTTGTTTAAATATTATAAGAAAATAAAATATTACTAAGACAAAATTATAGTTATTGCTTCTAGATAATAGCATGGTGGTGATATGCTATCTATGAAAATAGACTAGTGTATACGCCTGACATTAAGCAATAATTTTTTTTTTTAAATCTAATAATCGATTTGCAAAATTATAATCGTAAATCTTTAATTTTCCGATAATTTCAATGAAAGTACTTATAGTTTACCAAGAAAGTTTTTGTTACTTCAAGGTAGCTCTCATCACACCTGTACTACCTATTTATGTGACATCAGACTATCACACTTAAAAACATCGGGTGATGAAGTTGCCACAGTTCAAGTAAGCTGTATCTTTTCACAAGCAGTCACCTAATTGATTAAATATTATACAATATTGCCTGGTGAACCGAAAATTTTTGATATTATGGAAAAGCTCATGATTATTTGTTTCAGTACTTATTTATTTTATAACTAGCGTTAAAGTGTAAAAGGTATTGTATCATATGGTATCAAGATTGAGTGGCCTCGTATAAGAAACCATGTTGAATATAAATTTTTCATTAATTTGTTTTGAGAAAATTACCTGGCAACATGGTTTAAAATTTTGTGAGATGATTAAGTTAATATTTAGATGTATGATTCATGCAAGTTTTTATACATACTTAAAGTACTTTGATTTTTTGATGAGCCAAAATATCACATTAGGGATAGTCAATTTGTTGCCAAATAGTAGACTACGTACGTCAGTATTATAAATAAATTTTTGATGTATTATATTTTTCAATAGATTTATCCAGTTGCGTAGCTCCTTATGAGCAGACGAACTACAAATTCATATAAGGCAGTATGAGAATTTCTTAAAAAAAAGATTTCCAGATTTTCATCCCACAAAAGCGATAAACGATTACAAAAAAGCACTTATAAAGTCGCTTAAAGAAAGTTTTCCGGGATTGAAAGTTCGAGGGTATTATTTTAATTATACACAAATAAAGTTATAATTTTTTGATAAGCATATTTATATTTATATTTAACTATCTGATAGCTAATATAGTTTAAAAGAAATTCTTAAATAAGCACTCTTAATTAATAGAAAACTTAAAACAACATCATCAAGTA
The DNA here is from genome assembly GCF_036245765.1 of Copidosoma floridanum. Lineage (NCBI taxonomy): Eukaryota > Metazoa > Arthropoda > Insecta > Hymenoptera > Encyrtidae > Copidosoma > Copidosoma floridanum. The sequence goes on along the minus strand of NW_028321908.1, from coordinate 201,116 downwards.
TATTTAACAACAATAGCTCTTGTCATTTAATAACAGAACTTTAACAAACTTTAAAAATAAACTGAATACGTATAAATTAATAGAGAGAGAGAGTGAGAGAGCGAGAGTTTCTGAATAAAAAAGTGAGGAGTTAGAATTTATGGATGTTTATAAAGATCTTCATTGATGTGTGTATCTAAAAACGGTATGGTTTTTATACTGTGGCCATAAAGGTCTGGCATTTTAAAGTGCACGGACATAATGCTTATTGAAAATATAATTACTAATTAAAATTGCACATACGCGCAAGCAAATAAAAATTGTTATTTTTAGTTTATCTCTGCCGTCAGCGAGTTCGTGTTTTTTTAATACTTTTTAAGGTTATGATAGCCTTTTTTTAATAATTTCACAAGTGTGTTTTAATTTCTTTTGAAACTTTTCACTTTTATTTCATACAGAAAAACATCCAAAACACTAAAATTAGAAGATATGTTTTTACGTAACTCAACACCTTTCTATTCGTGCGTCACGATACTTTTTCATACCAGAAAATCCGTAGAAATCGTTATTTTTTGTGTATCTTATTTTTTTTCAAGCTATGTCGTATTTTTTAATATTTGAAGGTTATGTGCACGTATAACCATGCAAAATTAATTCTGGATTCTTTGAACTCTAAATAAATATTGTCCGTGTGTTCCAGTAGCGAAACATGACGCAAGATATCGTAAGACATAATTAAGTTGTCGGTAAGTTGTCGGAGAGCGTTACTGGAACACACCCTGTATTATTTATTTCAAAATTTTTCCTCTTCGTTTTATGAAGCTATATCAAAAACATTCAAAATTGAAATTATCTTTTTAGACAACTTAACGTCTCTGTTTTAATATACTGATATTTTTTACTCCTTTTGGAAATCTGTAAAAATCGTTATTTTTTTCTCTAAAATGCTTTATTTTAAAAATATGACATATTTTTTAATATTTAAAGGTTACATCTCACTATGAAAACCCGTCGAGTTAATATTGACTGTCTGCATCAATATGTCATGCATGCAAAATTTTTTTGGTAATTTACCTTATAAAAATAACAACTAGTGTGTACGTGTATTGTACACACATGGACGCATACATATATATACAGTAGAGAGCCCATGGAGGCTGTACATAGAGATATAATAAATATAGGTTCTCATGTAAGTAGCACTGTCCACTGGAGCCGAATGAGAGAAAAGATTTCGGTACCTGTCCATCTCTCTCTAACTCTACCGTGATTGGCTACAGTACAGAGATTTAAATACATGATGTAAGGAATATGTATAAGTATATGTTGTGCACGGCATCGTCTTGGTTATGCTTTCAACAAGTAAATGAGAAATGGGGTAGTTTGCGTACACATATGTACACATATAGTTAAGTCGGAGTTAATTAACATGACGAAAACATATATTATTTGCAAGAAAGAATGCAACCCTTTCGATGAGAGCCGAAGTTTTCATAAGTGAGTATTGTGTGCAAGTTTTCTAAAAAGTGTAGGTTACGTGCGTCGAAACACTGACCATTTTGTTTAATTTACAAGAAAGTTAAAAATTACATATTGTACTAAGTATCGTGTTGTGATAAAAAGTGTTATTATTTAACAATTCTAGATTTCCAAATGATGCAGAAATTAAACAAAAGTGGATAGAAGCTATTGGGGATTGTAAAGTTACGAAGACGTACTGTTTGCAGCGATCATTTTGAAGCTTCGTCTTTTCATGACACCTGTGGATATAGTACTTCAGTAAAAAGATTGTTATCAAATGTTCTATATGTATTTCTACTATCATCAGTAAAAATAATGATTCTCGTTTGATAACACTAAAAAATAGAGGAGGGCTGAAGTTTGCTAAGTAATGACATTATTTTTATATGTCACGCGACTGAAAAAACATTGCGACAAAATAAACATTTGTTGTTATCAAAAAACATTTTCGTAAAAATTATGACAGAAACTTTAAAAATAATACCACCGTCGATATTGTGTAATTTTAATCACTGTTTTGATCAGGAACCTTTTCAAGATCATCGTCAAAAAGTTTTAAGTTTAATTATTCAAAATTCTATTGACAAGCGATTGAAACATGAAAGTGACAAACTTAATGACGTAAAATTAAGAATTCGCATGCATTATAACAAATTAACGATATTTAAAGTTCAATAAATACAATTCGCGTACCTACTTACAATTTTTACATTTTATTACATCTGACAATCTGTTTTATAGAGATTAAAATGCAAAATAATTATTTTCTAATAAAATATATTACCATATATTGAATAAAAAAATTAAGAATATTTAGGAATTGTAATTCGCATTATCTTGTGTGAAAAAAAAAAAAAAAAAAAAAGAAAGAAAGAAAAAAAAAAGGATTCGAATCCACAACAGGAAGCTGGGTAATACAGGTGCAAAAAATTTATCCGATTTAGTTATTTTCACTCATCACTGAAACAGTGCATTAGAGTGTACTTATCATACGCAGAGTGGGAGGGGCTTAGGTTTTAATATGTGGTGATGTAAGTCTCAACCAATCAGAGCATAATTAGAGAGAGATAGACAGGTACCGAAACCTTTTTTCTCTCTCTGCTCCAGTGATGGACATGCCTCAGTCTCGTTTCCCTGCTCTATTTATCATATCTCTATGAGGCTGTAGAAGTAGACAACTACACAGTACACACTCACATGCATAACTCCATTCTCTATAACCTCAAATATACACAATACACACATATACTTGTATGCATGCATACCCCTGAATGATTTCTATCTCACTTCAAGAGTTGGAAGAAAAGCCATTCTCTTTGTACGAAAAAAAAAAATTGTAAAAATTGTCAAGTTGAACGTGAACACTACAATAATAAACATTGACACTAATATTCTATTAAGTTCAAAAAATATACACGCAAAATACTATTGAAGTAAAATCTTAATACATGACTTGCTTCTCTGAAACAATGTAATTGTTTGTTTGTTTTTCTTCAATTTTGTATCAAACTTTAATTAATAATAAATAAAATCCTTTAATTAAAAATGTGAAACATACTATATGCACTATTTGTAATATAGTACAGAGAACAATGGTGAGAACCGAGAATATGAGGGGTACTTTGCAGCTTGGAGCGCTGACGTCCGGTACTGCAGTTTGATTTTTTAGCTAAAGTACTAATCGTTTCTCTATTTGTAAAAAAAGCATTTTTGATAAAAATTGGATGTAGAATACGATGGTCATACTTAAAACACGCTAAGTGGTGAGTTTCATTGTTAAAAATTTATTTAAACATTTAAATTATTTATATTAGTATGAAATTAATTTTAAATTTGTTTTACATATTTTTCTTGTAAAATTTACGTTTTCCCCTTTATAATTAAAAATAAAATTAAATCTTCAGCTCCAATAGAACCGGAGATATGAATTTTTGAAAATTAGTCTCCAAGCCAAAAACTCGCTTTCATCGAATTTTCGACCGCTTATATTATCTAAAATACGTAAAAAAAAAAAAAAAAAAAATGTTTTTTGCTAAAAGTAGAGTCCGAAAAAAAAATTCAGCCAATTCTGAGAAGTGTTGGTCAAAAAGTGCTTGGTTTGTAAAAAAATGACCCATTTACGTACATCAGTGTTGGGATTCTGCTACCGTCTGTCATTTATAACCATGAAGCCAATTTTTACGTCTTTCTCGGCAAATATCTTTGGAAAGTGCCCCATTACCAGCATTTTACATGACAGGATTGGGAAAACAAAGATTTTTCTACAAGTACATCATAATTTGTCTGCTCAGATTTCTTATTGTGCGTTGGAAAATGCCTGTAAAGTTGATATTTTGATGCTCTGCCATTTGAGCTCGTGTTAAACAGTTCATCTTTGAGATGAAATATCTCGAGATTTTGCTCCACTTGGGTTATCAACAAGGACACTGTTGGATTCAGTAGATCAAAATCTATTGAATCAAACATATTTCATTCCATAGGTTCTTGCAAGGGAGCTACCTTAATAATGTTACTGTCTATGAGTAGGATTAAATAAAATCATGAATTAAGACAGAAAAAAAAATTACATTAAAATTTTTGGAATCATAGGCTTGCAAACATAGAGAAAGAAACTTAGTAGGTTAAAAAATATGACGATACATTTATAAAGCGCAAAAATATAGTATATATCGTTCGATTTTTGGAAAAATCACGTATTCTGACTAACGACATCGTGAGCCTTATGAAAAATAATTAGATTTATAATATCACAAAACATTGAAAAATGCCAAGTTAAAAAAGAAATTAAAAAATAATCACACAGTGCCTAATAGTATCCGTGTAGCAACGATATCCTCACACGCAAAAAAAATGTTAGTATAATTTTAATCATCAATCATAATTAAATAATTTATGTACATTATTTCTGCAAAAAGACAAGTTACTTTTATTTACTCAATAAGGAACGGCAGCGTTATATTACCATTTCTCTTGCACTCACGCATGAACAAACGTTATAACTGGTTGGAAAAAAGCTCTAAGCCATTCGAAACTTGTTAATGTTGTTTTTAACCATTCATGACTAGATCGGTAGTAGAAGTTGTAAGCAAATAAAAAATTGACAAAACTCATAACTTATCATTTTTACAGTTTTAAGTGTTAAATTGCATAAATACTTAAAATTTCTAAATCTTTTTAATATTCGTAATTAATTTTCAATTATTAATAAGTTTTTAACTCTTTAATGTACAAACTGCCGAGGAATATATTATTATGAATAAGTTTTAATCTAAAAATCAATTCCAGTGTAATAAATATTGTTAAAAAATCGATTACGTCTTATATAATTTAAAAATTTTTTAATTCCTGATCATTGTTTTTTATGAATCTTACATACATGTAAAATATATGCAAGTTAAACTATTGAAATTTAGCATATTTTTATTTTAGGCTGTAATACGAAAAGCTACGTCAAAAAATGTAGGATATATTTGAGACAAAATAATAAGGAGAACAATATTATTGGCTATAAAATTATGAAGAAAATTTTGTTAATACCACGTTTGCCAGCTGATAAAGCTAAAAAAGCATTTAAAATAGTAAGAAAACTTATAAAAAAAAGTTTTAAAAATGATCAGAAGAAATTAGCCAAATGGAAAAGATTTTGGGATGTTTACTTTTGAAATGAATGGATGGTTAAAGTTACTCCTGAAGTATTTAGCGTATTTAATATGGTAGATAGAACCAATAATAAACTTGAATCCTATCACAAAATTTTGAATTCGAAGTTGAGAACCAAACCAAGTATAGATATATTCATAGGTGAGTATGTGTCTACAAGATAGTTCTATTGATATAATTATCTTTCAGATGTAAATAAAACAAACAAACAAGTAAATTTTAACTGGAAAATGATTTAGTGTATACAAGTGTTTAAGGACAGTCCGGAAAAAATTTAAGTTCTTTCCTTGTCGACTGTCTGTCAATCCTTTCGTTCCTATAAAAATAAGTAGGATAAATTATTTGTTGTAATTGCAATAAATTAGCCATAGAATGGTATGGTTACACGAGTAAAACTATTGTGAACTAATCGGAAATATTAAAGCGATATGTGGTGATATTTGTATAATCAACTTTTATCAATGCAATTAATTGACGAAAGAAGAAGTATCATGCAAAAAAAAAAAAATAAATATGAGGCCTGTTTTAAGTGAGATTAATTATGACTTGGAAATAAAAGACAATTATTCGTCGTTTGTTTAACATCTGATTATAAGTCTTTCTCATCTAACATTAAATCAATTTTAACAAGTCTGAGTCAGAATTATTCTTAAAGATGCCAAACATGTGCGTCAACTTTACTTTTTTTCATGAAAGAGCTAGTTATTTAATAAATAATATTATAAAGCTAAAAAATTAAGTCAACCTTATCGATACGGTAGGAGACTTCAATTTTCTCTGGACTACCTTTAAGCACGTAAATTTACGTATTGATATTGGTCATCAGTGATAAAGAAAAATGTAAATAACTGTCTTTCAAATATTCTCTGTTTTTATTTAGTAAAAGCGCAAGACGCTCCATTACTGAATTTTTTCTAAAATTATTTTTACTAGATACTAAAACTTTTTACGTTTCGGTACATATGAAATACAAACAAATAATACAATTACAAGGGATTCCAATTTATTAAATAAGGCATAACCTTCTTTCAACTAAAATTTGCAGTATTGTGAATGAATTTTTTTTTACTAAACAAAATAATTCTTTGACTTTTTTGAAATTATAACAAGGATTACGAATTTTTGATATTTGTTTGTAAGTACTTAAGCACTAAAGAAAAGGTTGGTGTACAATATCATAATTTTTGAATATTAACTATAATAATAATCACAATTTTTATAACTTAGCTAATACTTATTTTTATGGAAATATATACATTTGACGAGCGAGATATTGTAGTACAAAGTGTCAAGAAACTTTGATATTGATACAGTAATATATATGTAGCAACATTGAGAGGGTTTCGGAAAGAAATAAAAAATGCTAGATAATGCTGAGAAAATTACTATTTTTTAAGAACATTATGTGCGTATGAGTTTTTCACGATTTTTTCTCAGACACATTTTTGAGAAAAACAATCGCCTGGTTCCTACATTAAAAATAGACTTTCATGAAGGTTGCTAATTAATTTGTATTTGAACTACTATTTAAATAAATTAAAATCTTATAAAGAATATTCTTTTACTTACAAATATGCTTGTTAACAATAATTTATTTATTTTTCTTATTTTTTTCTTTTTTTTAATAAACGAATAATCAAGAAACAGTAAAATCTTCAAAAAATTACGTACATAAAAAATTCCATTAGCCACCCCTATAAGAGCCTATGTTTAATTGTGAAATTAAATAATTTTTTTTCTCGAAAATACGTCAGGCACAAAATATTGAAAAACATAATATTACAAATGAATGTTATTTTTCTCAGCACCATTTAACATTTTTATTTTTTTTGCGAAATCACCTCAAAGTCAGTCTTACAGTAAGCAATGCCGGGTGTGAAGTATTGTTTATTAATGGCAGTCTGACTCTCCTGCCTCATCGATAAGATTACTTTGATTGTATAGATTTATAAAATTATCTCTAAAATAGCAAAGTTTGCTATCGAAAAAATAAGAGTTAACGCACATTTGTGACTCTTTAGAGAATAAGTCAAGCTCAAGCTTGGTAAGATTAATTTAGGATCCAAAGCAAAAAGCGAAAAATCAGATGTTGGACTGATAAGGTATGATATTATTTTGCACTTTTCTTCTTCATATTTCAATGGAAGTCGCCAAAATCAAGCTATATTTATTCATTGTAGATTCAAGAATATGCATCTACTATTTTTCTAGTATGTAAATGTTTAAAATCCAATAATTATTCTGAACCAAGTCAATCATCTGTTTATCAGAAGATTATAAAACTAATTTATTCAAAGTAAAATCTTATACCTAATTCCATGAGGTGATGTTATTTGCGTCAGTAACGTTACTCCACATAGGTTTTGAGAGAAGGAAGAGTTGTCATGCATTCTTTTATCTATAAGGAATAAATATATTTTGATTTTGGAGAGATTTATTAAAATGTAAAGAAGAAAAGTGAAAAATCAAATAACACCTTGTCAGTCCGATATCTAATTTCGTACTTTTTGCCTTGAATCCTCAGTCAGTCATGCTAAGTTTGGGCTTTGTTGCGTATTCTATGGTCTTGGGATGCGCACGAAGTAAATAGTTAAGGAACTAGTATTAACTCTTTTATTTATCCAAAACGAGAGAAGAGTGCGTCGCGAGAGTAAGACCTTCTTCCTTGCCAGTTTCAGCCAAAGAGAGCGTTCCCTGCAGCATTCTATCTGCTTATCCCTCCGCTCTCTCCCACAACAATTGTCTTTAGTAGGCCAAAAAAAGGGGGCGCACGTACGTGTAGCTATGATATCGTACGTGACAGCTTGATCTATTTTCTGAAGTGTCAAAAATGTAGGCTTACTCTTATTTTATCAATAAAATTGCTAGCTGTTGAATAAATAATGGTATATAAAGCTATACAATCGAAGAAACCTTAATAAAGTAGAAAACTCTAAGTTTCTCTGGACTGCCCTTAATTTTTATGTACATAACATGGGAAAAAACAATCGTTTTCGAGACTTCAGCACTAAAGTTCTAGAAGTACTACAGATTTCCTCGTATACTATTATAAAAAAAAAATTTTCCTCACCGGGAACCATTGATGTTTTTCTTGAACTTTAAATGCTCGCTAGATTGCTCTTTCATTAAAAGTATACTGTGAAATTAAAAAGACTTTTAAAAAAATAATTTGATTGAGAGTGTGTACAAAATACATTTATATATGACGTGCACAAGTGGCTCATACTATTTATAAATAGTATGAGCCACTCGTGCACGTAATATAGCATGATACATCATTAACGTATATTTACTCATTTACGAACAATATTCTTCTAATTAGATATCATAAATAACATCAAAAACCAAGCAGTTAAGAATTTGGAAAGTGCTGAGAATGGCCTAAGGGTTAATTCATTAGCCAAAAAGAATACACGTGCAAGAGATGATGCAATAAGAAATGCATGGATAGAAATTCAAAGTGATCCACCATGGACTGTGAAAAAATTTCTCAATGAGTTGTCTCCTTTAAAAGATGCTGACGCGTTAGGATTTATAGATGAACGTACGTATATTTTCACTGTTAAATTTGACTCCTAAAAATTTTTACCCTAAAAAAATTTTGACACCCCCGCAGTGTAAGAAATTTTTTTGAATTTTTTGTTTAGTTATTTTTTTTAATATTACACCAATACAATTGAGCAACAGTAAATTGTAAAAAATTATTAACGTTGATTATACAGATCTTCTAATTATTGATTTAAAGTTGTAAACATGTGCTATCTTAAAATTATTCAAAGCTACCCCCTGTTAAAAAAAATCATTGATCTATCTTACGTGATTCCCGAGATATCGTTAGTTTTGGTGCGCGTTTTCATTTTGAACGCAGCCGCTCGGAAACCTCAGAGCCATGATGCGGAAAAGGGGTCGTGACCTACGGCTCGCCACGCCGCCGCATCCACGGAAAATACTTAGCCGGTTTTTGATTTTTTGCGTACTTCCAAAATGTCAAACGGAACGACATTTTGGGAGGTTGTAGAGTAACTCTCGACGAGTACAATGCCGTTTGAAAAATGGCCATGTGTTGAAAAAAAAGCCACGTCCAACTCTTTTGCGGAGGGACTATTTTTTGCTTCTTGTAATGGTTTGCAAAAAGTTTAAAATCGATCTTTCTGAAATTTGGTGTGGATGTTAAGGGATACAAGGTCTATTTTTTAGTTAATTTTAAAGTCTTAATATTCAAAAGAACGTGAGTTATAGATTAAAAAAAAAACTGTCCAAAGTGGCACTTTTTTGCAAATTGCGAAAAAACGACTGGACCGATTTTATCCCACTTGAGCTCATTTTCTTTATCTTAAAATTGCGCATCTTTTTTACGCATGTAATTTTTTTGTCCAACTCTCCAGTTTTTTTCTAAACGCGAGAAACCATTTTTGGCCAATCTTACCATTTTTTTTTGGGCCGTTAGCTGACACAATTTGGAGTCTAAAACTATCTAGATTTGTTCTAAAACACCTTAACTATCACTCAGATTTTTTTTGCGTTAGAAGCAATTTTTCAAATCGAAAACCTAATTCTATCCCACTATCTAGTGCTAATTCTCAACACAGTGCTACCATTGGTTAGTGTTGTTATCAAAGTAAATGTAAATTCACTGTAATCAGTGAGGTGAAAACACACAAATACATACTGAACGTTTTTAACGATGTAATCGACTTTTCTTTTCTTTTCGCAACAGGACTTCTGAGAGTGACAGCAACAAGGCAAAACATGCTAATGCACGATATCTTCGAACGCTTTCATACATTTTACCATTGTGTAAACTTTCTGTTCCCTGATCGAAGTACAACAGCAAACAGCAACAATATGGCTACAGCAAGTCGTTCGGAATCTTCTACTTCTACGTAGCAGTCTGGATAACAAGCCATACTTAAACGAAGTCGCTTTTATTAGGATTTTCTGAAACGACTTCCTACCGCACTAAACTCATGTGACAGCTTGTTTTTTAATACACTGAGAGAAAAAAAACTATAGATTTTTCCGTAATTGTCCCTACAGAAAATTACCGTGCAGACGGTAAACGTAGGACAAAGTGACATCACGGAACTTTTTACATAACTTAGTCAATTTTTACCATGACGCACAGTAAAGATCATCGGGTGCCCAGCAAAATTTCCCCCCACCGCTCACATATACAGATAGATTATTGCAATGTGGCCTCATATGTTCAACTCGTCCGTACTTGGAAATAAACTCATTAAATAATTTTAAAAAAATTACAAATGTTGCTCATAGTGTCTATATAACAACAGTATTGATCCGATAATCCAAAAAGTTATCTTTCAGGCACAAATAATAATAACCTAAAAACATGCAACACGCACATTCAGTCAAAGAAAGTCTGTTATGAATTTTCAAAATTTAAATATTTCTTACACAACATTGTTTAGTAAGGTCTCAAGAATACGTGTATGAATTTTTAGGTTATAATATAGAACGAAAAACATTTGGGGATATATTTTGCTGAAGATGTAAACAATGGAGCCATTGTATTTTACTAAACGTGCGAGTTTAATGTGCTAAATCTGTTTCATTTTACTATTAAATTCTTATGTACAGTCGAAAGAAATAATATTACTGTGTTTCTACTTTCTACAATGTTGAAAGTAATAAAAATTAATTATGTTGCAGCTAAGAATTCAATTTTTTTGGATAGTTATTCATTTTCTTATCCATTTTTAAATTTAAGGTACAACTATAACAAAAATCTAAAAAATTTAATTGTTAGTTCCGTAAATTAATGTATTTTAAAATAAAATAAACATATAAGAGCATAACTCATCAATTAACGTTATACTTCAGATGATTCTTGCAGTGTTAGTAAATAAATTTCCATTTTAACTGTTAAAATAATTTTTCATAAAATTATTACTTAATATAACTAAGCTAAATAAACCACGACCCATTTTAGATCAAGATTAATCAAGTAGTTAATAGTCTTTATTTTTGAATCTAAATTTTTTTTCAATTTAATTCACTCTTCAATTATTTTTTCGTTTTAAACACACGCTATGAGTCTCACAGAACCAATAAAAAGTCTGTAGTTACGTGATAATCAATCTTTTAAGATAGGATTACAGAAAAAAAGCTATTCTGTAATTTAAGCATTGCAAATATCTCAGTCAATTTTGTATATTTTTTATTTAAATAAGTGGCATTAAAATTGTTGCAAACATTTTCATTTGTACATTTGATTACTTAAATTTAGAAATAAAAATAAAAATATTTGAAAATTATTGCAGCAAAGAGTTTTTGGTAATTGAAAACAAATTAATGAGAAAACAAAATCTTAGCTAGATGAACCAAAAAAAGGTTAATGTCGCACAGACATTGCAATAACCGAAATAGTTAGGCTAAAAAGAATATTTGCGATATTTGCAATGCTTAAATTGCAAAATAGATTTTTTTTTTAAATATAGAAAAAAATTCAAAAGTACAACTTTTTTTTTATGCACAATATGCTTTAACACATGTGTTTACCGGAGCCAAATAAGCCAAAACTGAGAAATTTTGTTTTGACACCACTACCAATAGATAGCAAATATAAAAAATTATAAGAAAAAACTATTTTCTCAGAGCCTTTTTTTTACCTTTGAAAATTATTATCAGATTCATACAAATTCTGTTTACCCCAGTGCGTGGCTCGCAAGCAAAGAGCGCTTAACCAGCGTTAACCCAAAGTATGCAGCTGTTACCAAAATTTTTTAACTATCTAAAGATGATATTGTAACATCGGTATGGTCACACCATACCATACTACCTGAAGAACCTTCAAGAATTTTGTAAGTTCAAATTCTGTGTTTCGGCTGCAATTGCAAAAAATGTTACATTCCTGTGTCATGACTTCAATTTTTTTTCTATCTGTTACTGTTAAAGAGATGTGATTGAAATAAACTTTAGATGCAACTTTCAGATTGATCGACCAATTACAAAAATTATTGATTATCTCGCCAGTATTTGGCGTAAATAAATATGTTGAAAAACATAAAACGCTCTCATGCTCAACAAATTTCTAATTTAGAGCTTAAGTGAGTCATCCATCATATAATTTGTATTTATAACGATACTCGAGCATAGAGATATTCTATAATATCTCTATGTACTCGAGACTATACTTTCTATTGATGTCGATAAGTTAGTTCTAAATTCAAATTACAGATACAAAGTGCCTCGGGTGTTCATACAGCAGTCAAAAGTGTGGAGACCTGTTTAATCGACAGTCATTTTGTCAACTGTTTAATTGTAATATAGTAAAAAATATATAGTTGTAAGATAATTGCCGATCAAGTGACAATTTTTTTTTGTGCTTAAACCAACTTTTTTTCCTTCGTTGATTTCGACAAAGAAAGTTAGTTATTGTATAGCACCATTACATTGTAGTATAATAGTTTGAAAACTAATAATTATTCATTTTCTATCAGGCGTTACGTATTTTACATAGATTCCAAGTAAACCAATTAGATGGCTGAAATCATTGACAATACCAGAAGCTTCCAAATTAACTATCTCTGTAAGTAGTTTTTTAATTACAAAATTTTTTAATGTCTCAAAAAACTAAAGTAAAAAAATGTGGCTTGTGATGATTTTGTTCGTTTAACGGCAATCCGATACCAAAAATATTTCAAAATTAGAAAAGGTAACTTAATGATTTTTTTATGAATTTAATCAATTTTGCATAGTACACTAACGCTATCTTGTGTACAAACAAGGATCTAATTACAGTAATTGGTACTAAATTTAATACTGCTTGACATAAATTGTAACGCGGCAATTCAACCCGGATCAGGCTGTCCCGTCCAGCACAAACACGTAACCTATGTTACCTTCTCCCTTCTAACTAGATACTTTACTCCAGGGAGCTCTATCGCTGGTAACTGGCTCGAGAAAACACTCAACATTCGTAGAAATGAAATAAACAATGATGATCAGGGTAGGGGGGGTTGTGTGTTTCACACACACATTAAACGATTCTCGATATTTAATTTAACATACAAAAGTTGGATGTTTATTTCTACACACTTTAACAACCAAAATAAAGCTCGCGCACAGAGAATTCTCAACAAAGAGAGATTGATAATAACATACTGCCTTGTTGTATGCTAATCTTGTTTCCATTAATTATTTATTAAAATGATATTCAGTGAAGCTCTGATGGTATTACTTAAAATACATTCGTATAACATGAATCAATGAAAAAAAATGTAATAAAATTATCACTTGTAACGTAATGGAGAATATAAATTGTCTTATATACTAAACTATAAATTTTAGAGTAAAATGCAACACATCAGAGGAAAACATGAAAACAGTACAAGGTACTTCTATGGAGGATATCTATACTATCTTGATAAAAGAGGCAGTGGAACCATTTTACGGTGTTCTCAAAAAAATACAAGAAATTGTAACGCCAAAATATACTTTGAACATCTTGATCGTCTTCTCCACGTTGACCATGAAGTAACTGGTGTACATTATCATTTACCTGATCCTTTTTTTATGATACGGCACAATTTTACCCAAGAGTTGCTGGAACTTGCTGCTTCTACGCTTGATGATTTCAAAGACATCTATGATGTCGTTAGAAGAAAAGACGAGTAAGTATTTTTTTTAATTCAAATCTAAATACTTTATTAAGCTTTATTAAAAATTTTGTTCAGGGGCCTATATAGGGGCTGTACGATCGGAACAGATGGGTCTACTGCATTAGTATTTATACACGATGACATGATGATCACCCTACAATAATGCAATCAACTTTTTTGCGATCAAAGTAAATTATATAATATCTAACTTACTAAACATTGTTAAGTACATTATATCAAACTTTTTTTTTTGAAATATATACAAAGATTTGACACAAACATAGGATAAGTGTAGAGTTAAAAAAGCTGAAATTTCATAAATTTTCTCCAAGTATTACACCCCCGAAGTTAATGTACCAGTATCTTACAAAAATTATATTTACTGTAAAAATTTACTCTGAAAATATATAACTAAGTATAAAACACGTTTATTACTATAATTTATCATGTAATAAATATCTGATTGATAAAGTAGTGTTTATGTCACTTCCAACACAACTTTTTTTTATTATAGATAAGACCTTTGAGGCCTCGATCTGCTCAAATATTTATTATGCATGTCAGGAAGATGGGATCGGTATATTAAATATTTGTTTTTTAATTATAATATGTTTAACAAGATTTGAAAATAATTTAAATCGATAGAGTTTCCCAGCGGTATATGCCATAACGAATTCTAAAGCTACAGCAATGTATAATGCTATCTGGCAAAAAGTGTTTGAACTTGTTCCTGAATTAAAACAAAACATTAAAACAATAAGTTGTGATTTTGAGCGAGCTCAAATCAGCAGCGCAAAATAAAATTTTCCTGGCATTGACGAAAATCCCGTGCGTATTGTTGGATGTTTGTTTCATGCTCTGCAAGTAAGTATACGCAAGGTTTTGTAATATGACTGGTAAATTTTACTCTATTAAGAAAACAATAATTATTGAAGCATGATCGTTGGTGTCAAAATATAGTGTAAGCGTTCTTATGATTTGAATTAAAGTAATTATAAGTTTGATTACTTACTATAATCATCCCTGAATATATTGCACAAGACCAAAAATAACTGTGATTAGTGAGTAAGTGTTTGGATCAATAAAATTTTTAAGACGTGTAGCGTTTTCGCAATGTTTAGTAATCTGAAACAACACCACTTGTATGACAAAATACGGTTGGTGCTCGATAACATGAGTACCTACCACAGCCTTTAATGGACAGCAAACTTAACATTTTTTTTGCAATTTCAATGCGCCTTTGAAACCTGAGATAAAGGCTTCCAGTATTGAAAACGTATTTTAAATAAGGACCAATTTCTCTCACACCTTGAGAGTAAAAAAAATATTTGTCCATAAGAAACGCATTTATTCTGTTATCCATTATCTACGCTTCTTTATATGCAGCTGACGCTGTTTCAGATTAATGCACACAGCGAATACAAATATGTTATGAGTTTCAATTTCAGTGAGGAAATTAACATTACGAGATCATATTAAACATTTTGGCTTGATTGAGGATTTTCAAAACAAAAGCTGTGTCCCATTTTACATTATTTTGCAGAAAAATGATATATGTTGAACAACTAAAAAGTATGAGTTCTGTAGTTGGTAAGGTAGAAACTTCTTGTGGCATTTGATCCAAGAATGAAGTTTGAGGGGATCAGAGAATCTGCGCCAGCGTCCATGGTTGCAAAAATGTGCAATCTGACGTTACGTCACAGCACCAATCGAATAGAAGAATTTGTTATTATACTATATCTTAAAGAATCGGAGTTTTGCTGAGAAAAAGTATATTCCCAATTGTACAAAGGAAACCAGCTTATAATACAAGTTGGTGTGATGTTGGGACTCCGTCCCAATTATCATTAATTTAAAAAGAATCTAATGTACTGAAACACCAACCTTGTCGGCTCTGAGCGTGTCACATGCATGTGTCATTGAGTATACGTAGCAGAGTGTGGTAGCGAGCTCTAAAGTTTCTCTACTCTACTATAATCTATGTAAAAATAGTATGAAAACTTTGAGAATCATCGAGTTCAGTTATGTTTGGATCATTTTTATGAACAGTGTCATCCTTTCTTAAAAAAAACTTGTTTTTCTTTTATGCGCGTATTATAAGGTACCCTCCATACCGCCAAATCGATAGCTTTCACCATGAGTGGTGAATATGGCGCTACTGTCATTCTCGGAGCAAATACTACCTATTTAATTTCTCACAGCATTAATGTAGAATGCTCATTTAAATTTTTTTGTATATGTTAATGACTTATTCATGTAATGCAAAAAAGCTGTATGATATTATTGTACATTAATTTGAAAATTCACTTCTAAATGTTTTCAGGCTCTTTCAAAAAAATGGTCGGGTTTGAACATATCGATTGATTATGATTACATAATGAATAAGGCCTATGCCATCGCTTATTTGACGGCCGATAAAATTACCGATGGCATAGCACACATAAGACAACTCGCTAATGATGTTTGGAATCGAAACGAACCAGATCGCGATAAAATAAATACTTTTACCTTATACTTAGAAAAACTTTCTGGGAGCTATTAAAAGATGTATTATCAACATACAAACAACCTGTTCACACAACCAATGGCTGTGAAAATTTTCATTTAGTAGCCTCAAATAAATTTGGAACACGTCCTGGAGTTTTTGATTTTCTAGGTATTTGCATTATGTGTACCATTATGAGTTTGATACAACATTTTATCATGAAGGCAATAATTATCTGCTAATTTAACAGATACATTGATAAACGTTACAAAAGATGTTAAACTGAACTACATAGCAGCTTGTACTGGACGAAGACTTGCCCGTGATCGGCCAAATGAACTAATAAATAATGACATACGTATAGCCGATGCCGAAAGACAATTGAAGATAAGGCAGTAAGATATAAAAATATTGTGCATATAAATCTATTTTCTATCCATCTCGCATCACTTTAGTTAGCATGATCACTTTGTGGGAGTATGAGAAATATGCGTCCCATCTTTTTTTCTACAAAATATTTTTATAATTAATATTAAAAAGCTATAAAATTAACGCTTATAAGTATTGAAACAAATTGTAATAACCATAGTAAATTACATAAACTTAAATCTTATGCTCAATACATAATTGTTAGGCACAAATTATTGTTTATTAATCAGCTATGAAAGAGTCAAAGATTTCTTATGTATTATTCCTTTACCTATGTCCAGTCTACAAGAAGGACTTTAATATATATTTAGTTCTCTTAATATACATTTTTTTATAGTTGCCATTGGTAATTTTTCTGATAATCAATGTTGCTCTCGTTGTTACCCTTTGTCTTTGCTTCGTTTTTATAAAATTTACAATATTTTGAGAACTGAAAACTACCATAATATCATTTCACAGCTTTTAACTAACTTTGGGATTAACTTGACATCACTAAGCCATTTGTTTCTATATTTATTTCAGCTTCACTTTTTTTTATTCACTACATACAAATCGATGGAGTGAATCGAAGAAAGAGGGCAGCACTAGGCTTTTACAGAGCAACTTACCTTCCTTTTACGATTTATAATTGTACTTTTCTTTTTGCACTTCAATTGTTGTTATTTTAACAAATTTTGTATTGTACCCTTCTTGTTATCTCCCTCGCACATCCTGCTAAGCTCGAATGATTGCTTTGTTTTTTTAAATTTTAAATCATGCTTATGTTTAAATTATCAATAATATAAAAAAAATTATTATTTATTTAAATATTTGAATAAAATATAAGCATGACATAGCTAACTCTTCAAAATTTAATAAAATTTCAGGTATAATCTTGTTGAATTTTTGACAAGCGTTGCAGTGGCAAGAAGTTATTTTTTGTCAGACGTTAGTGTTTCACATTTTATAAAATACGTTTAGTCAAATTACAAATGACAAAATAAGTTATTTACACTTTTTATAGTTATAAAACTAAGTTTGATACAGTTTGATGTCAGTAATTTTTCACTGGTCAATTGGATTTTTACTGTACAATCATTAAAAAGAGTATAGGCCTTTAAGCACTATTTTTCATGATCTACAGTGGTTAATATAATGGCTTACTCATTGAAAAGAGTTAAATAACTTTATAAGATTAGGGAAATTATTATTATTATTATTATTATTATTATCACAACTGATAATAATATACTAGCAACGAAGGCAGCTGTAAAATGTTTACACTACTGTATGGAAGGGTTTGGATGTAAAAAAAGGATATGCCATTATTATTTATCGAGGTGAGTGGAGTACAACACTTATAAGTGCAGTCAAGCTAGCAATTGGTTTTCTCATGTTAATGTACTTATGTTCATGCCTTTACACACACTTTATCCCCTCTTTTTAAATTCATTTGAAAACCAACTTGTGGGTATATTTGAAAATTCGATAGGTTCTTCTGAAAGAAATCTTTTATACCTAAAAAATTGGGAGATTCCTACAAATCATATCATTGTAACATATATAAATTAATGGCACAGTCAAACGAGCTGAAATTTTTGTGGGTATTTTTTATGCAATTTCAACATACGTTTGCCGTTTAAATAAGATCTGACAAAAAAACCCATGTGTGATGAACGTCCTGAAGGGATATTCACTGGCACGTATTACTACTCCATTAAAGAAAGCTATACTACAGGATGGTTTTTCTTAATTTCTTGTAGACAATTATTTTTTGGGTAATAAATATAAACTAGTAACAAGTGTTGGATCGTATGTGATCGATGTAAGCGTGACTTTACATAATATGTTATCAGCGTAGACAGTAGGAAGTTGTTCTGAAATCACTAGAAAAAGAGCACAGTCTTGTACTGGCCAGCCTATATATTATTTTTATTGTATTGTGTCGTAGTATACTGATTGTAATCGTTAACTCATTAAATATTAAAATATTTATTGACACCACACCCAACTAACTTAGGTATACTCTTTCCAACAATAATTGTACCATTTCCGTACGCAATATCGTTTCATAGAAAGTAAATTTATATTTATAATAGTATTATCTGCCAAATAATTTTACAAAAGGATAAATTTTTATTTGTTTTCATATGAATGTACCTATATTTTATTAAAAAAATTAAATAAAAAAAATTTAAACGAAATGCAACGATAAACAATTAAAAATAAAATTGAGAAGTTAGGTAAGGAATCAAAAAAAAAAAATTAATCGGAAGAAAAAAAGAAATAAATAATTATGAAATAGTAAGAAAAATGAAATAAAAAATAATGAAAAAATTAGATTAGAAAAAGGGAATGGAATCAAAAAAGATATTTAAAAATCACATGAAATGATAAAAAAAAGTGAAATAGGAGATGAAATAAAAATAAAGGAAATAAAATATTTTTAAAAATAAGAAAAAACAAATGAAATGAAAAAAATAGAAATGAATTTTAAAAAAAATTAAAGCAAAAAAAGTAATGAAAAAGCAAAAAAAATGAAAAATGAAAAAAAAAAATTGAAACGAAATCAAAAAAAGACATTTAAAAATACAATGGAATTAAAAAAACTGAACTTTCTTTTTTTTCCAAGTTTCATTTTACTGAACTACATAAATGCAGTACTTATTCTCATAGAGCTTCTTTCTTCCTATAAGTCTCACAAACCCCTTTTTACCTGACAAATTGTGGTTTTTCATTGTGTGATGTTTTCCGATACTCATCTCATGTTTAATTATTTTTCGGCACTTATTTCATGTGGAAAGAACTTCGTTCTTACCGTGGGTCCTATACTGACACGAGCACAGTTGTGGTGAAGTAATAAGACAGTAATTGATGGTTAAAACTGCTGATCTCTCGGATTTTACATTAAGCACAAGTTGCTGTCGACATTTTTTATGATATTTCTTGTGGACATACTGAAATTGATGATTATTCACATTCTTAGAGGTACCACTGCGAATTGATATCGTAAGATCAGCACTTTATAAGATTGTTGGAGGTTGCACGCGTAGTTCGAGTTTTGCGACGATAGATGGTTTTTGAAAGAAGTAAGTTATATGTCAGGTGATTGCAGAAGCAGGTGTACTTATCGCTTGATGTTTCGAGATCGCTGAGCTTTGGCTTTTTATAATTTAAAAATGAAACTCTGTGTTTCAAAGTAATAAATATTAAGTATACGACATGGGATGTCACACTTAATACTTCAACAGGAATTTAATACCTCTAGATTGAGAGGAGATAAGAATACGCATTTTTTCAGTTTGTAGGTCACGGATAAGGGAATAATAAAGACGACACCATAGAAACCAAACTTCATCTGAAATTTTGAGAGAACTTTGCAAATTTATTATATCTGCTACTTATAAGTTACTCATTGGTTTCAAAAAGCAATGCAGTAAAATTACGAATATTATTTACATGAAAGTTCATTACAAGCAGGGTTCAATTATAATTTTCAAATTTGTATATTATACCCTAAATATCAGCATCATTGCTAAATAATTTGACAGAAATTGATTGAATATCTGCAGATCGGAAAGAGATAAAAATATGCATTTTTTAAAACTAAGGTATGTATTCACCAAATATATTGAGAGTAATGATATCTAATCGTCCAAAAATAAACAACCAACATTTTGAAGTATCTCAAAAAACAGACGAGTTGTGGGGCACGACTAGATGAATACGTTTTCTTAAATTTCATACAATTTTCTAAAATCTTTGGGCTGTGTTGTAGCACTTATAAAATCTAGTTACATTCATTTTAATTAAATATTGACCCCTACGAATATAAAAAAAAAAAAATTACCTGCAACAACGTTCCTAAAAGAAGAATGAAATTACTACAAATAGTTTTCATGGTTCCCACTGTTTTTGGAAAATATCACTCAGCCTTATAGCATTGTTTATTATTCATTACAATGACAAAAATAATTCAATCATGCACAAGTATTAAGACAAGTATTAAGACAAAGGAAAATTTCCGGCTATTCCTATTATCAAAATTGTGTCCTCTTAATTGATGTTTGGTCAACATATGGATTTTGGAGTTAGATATATACGTAGAGGAACTGATTAAATTTCGCTGTGAACTTGTTTTAATATAAAATGTTCTAAGGAACCCCTAGAGTTGTTTTTAAAGTAAATATATAACTTAATACTAGTACCCCAACGGAAAAAATTAATGTAAAAAATGTAGCAAAGCGCAACTTTCTGTGATGTAATGTAAAGTTTGGTTGGATTTCGGACCATAGTTACAGTTTGTTACGTTTTGTTATGTTTGATTATAGTCTACTACACTATCGTTACATTTTATCATAATTCTAAAAAGACACTTGAATCTCGTGAAAAAGCAACTGTAATAAACTGTAAGGAAGTGTTGTCATCTGTAATGTTTTTTAACAGTTTACAGTTTTTGCAGCTTTTTTTACATTTTGTTATAATTAATAACTTTTAGACACATTTCCTGACGTTTTCGAATAAAATTTGACTTAAATAAAAAAAAATTGAGTAATTATTATGAAAAATTATTTGTGTAATAGTATGTGCTAAACCATATCAAAACGTAGAGAAAACGTAAGAAAACGTAACACAACGTAATAAAATGTAAAAAATGTACATTTTCTAACATTTTCTTATGGGTTATGGCATATTATTACACATGTTTAGTTTTCTTACATTTTGTTATGTTTTCAAACTTCCACTGAGGTAGATATACTTATTTTTTCAATAACAGCACAACCGCCTCCAAGGTGAGGTGTTTGTCTCTGACTGTCCCTGTTTGTCCCTGGTGACATTCATGAAAAATTCAAGAAAAGTAAATTTTTATCTTGTTCCTGTATCTGTAGATATTTAACATCAGCTAAGTTTTTCACGTTTACGCTGTTATTGAAGTTACGTGTCATTCATGAGAAATTTATACAATTTTGTTCATAACGTATTATAAGGTAAAGGAGACGAAAAATGTTCTCCAGTGTTTATGGATATGAATAAGTAACATAATACCAACAGATTATACCTAATGTATAAAAAATTATAAGGTGTTCTTAAAACTTTAGGTTAGTTTATATCATTAAAATGCTGCTGGTATTTTTTATATCGCTGTAACATTATCCACAAATTAAAAAGTGCATATTTCTTTCTTCTTCCGATCTAAACCGATCTAAAAACATTTGATTGATTTATGTATAAGCTTGAAAAATATAATCAAAATTTGCTTGGAATGAACTTATGAATATATAAATTATATAAACGACTTCACTACATTGCTTGTTACAACCATTGAGTAACTTATTAATAGCAGTTATAATCAAGTTCTTAAAACTTGCAGGATTTTCTCAAAATTTCAGGTTAGGTTAAGTTTTTAAGGTTTTAACATCTATATTTTCTCGTTTGCTGAAAAATTGCCAACAAATAAAAAAAATGAATATTTTTATCTTCTTCCGTTCTAGAGATATTTTATTGATTTCTGTCAAATTATTTAGCAATGATGCTCATATTTAGGGTATGTACAAATTTGAAAATTATAATCAAACTCTGCCAGTAATGAACTCATATGCATATTATATAAATAATTTTACGGCGTTTATTTTTGAAACCACCGTGTAACTTATATGTAGCACGTATACTAAAGTTTTTGAAATTTGCAAAATTCTCTCAAAATTTTAGATCAAGTTGGATTTTTCTGGTTTTATCTTTATTATTTTCTTAGTTGCTGTACCATGACCTACGAATTGAAAAAAAATGCATATTCTTAGGGTGAGATTACATGGAGTCTGGCAGTCTGCAGACTGGCAGAATCGCGCTAAGTTTAAAATATGTTTCAATATTAATATTTAAAACCTGTTACGTAAGCAAAGAAATAATTATCGTAATACTTTTGCATTTCTGTATTAACTAATATTTATGAAAAAAAAAGGCGACGAAAAACGTTTTGTCACAGTTACATATTGTTATACATACCAGGTTACATCAGTGACCCTACTGACCGACTGTGCGATGTTAACATAAATCTATAAAAAAAGTTATAAGATAATATTTGACACGTTTTATTGTAAATGAAATTGATTGTAACTAAGCCTTTATTCTGTTATGACAATAATTACAATTATTTCTTTATTTTACTAAATTATTCTGAGATGTTATAATTTAAACATAGTTTAAACTTAGCGCGATTCTGCCAGTCTGCAGACTGCCAGACTCCATGTAATCTCACCCTTATCTCCTCTTAAGGAGGCTCCCTCGTGCAGAAATGCCAACCCTCATTGTAGGTCTCGAATTTGCTCGCAAACTCAGAAATAGTTAGCATCACTGGCACAAGGGAACACAGCTAACCTGTGGAAATACAATGACTTGATCAATTTTGAATAGAATATCTCGAAATTTTCCAGAGTAACACTTACTTTGCTAGGCGTCATTTGAAAGAGGAGGTTTTTATCTACAAAACGTGTGCTCTCTTATTACGGAAACTGTTGATTTATTCGAGTTTTTAAGTTGTTTTCATCGTGTGTGCGAGCTCCACCATAAGAATACGTGTTAGAAATAGCTACATTAAATTAATGATATCTCGAAATTTCGCAGGGTAAGTGATATAAATAATTAAATAATTAATACCTTTGAATTCAGTAATTTTTAACTATTTAATTCATCTGGTCTTGGTTCGGGAACTGTCACGAGGGAGCCTCCTTAATCTAGAGAAATTTTATTTCTGTTAAAGTATTCAGCGTTAATGCTGAAATCAAGGTTGTGTATGAACTTGGAGTATATTAACAAATATTGCTTATAATGTACTGTCATGAAAATAAAATAAAAAATAACAATATTAAAAAATAAAATAAAAAGTAACTTAAATGTATCAGTTATAATAACTTTTTTTTTAACTGTGGAAGTTTTTTGTAATTTTAGATTAGCTTATGTTCATAGTGTCTTGCCTCTTTTTTTCCAAATTTGCAATTTGATTACCTACAAAATAAAATAATAGAATTTTTCTATTGCTTTTTTTCCTTGAGATTTATTCAACTGTCACAAACTGCTAATGCATTATAATGTACCTGGATTCGCAGTTTGACACAGCTTAACGCTATAAATCATTTACACACGAATATATACGTATAGCCTTTTTATAAAATGTAAAGTTACATTTCTCACATTACGAGGTATATTCCTTTTAACTTTTTTAGAGCGGTGTTTTTGACTGATACAAAGGTTAGTTTATGAGAAAGGAAAAATCCACATTACCATTTGAAAGAGGAAAAAACCGTTGAAAATGCAAAAAACTATCTAGTCTTTTGAGTAACAAGCAGGTTTTATTTGAAACAATTTGTATACTGTATAATTAAAGTACACTTTTTACAATATGATTCTTAAAACTAGTGTATAAAATACGTAAACAAAACGTGCTTACATTTAACATCAGTTTTAAAAATATTTTAAGTGTATATTTTTACTATTTATCTAATTCAAAAGAATTACATATAACTATATATTAATCAATTCAATTACTTGTATTTATAGTTATGTACAAAAAATTTATCTTAAAAGCGCTTATGCTTGAGTACCTTCGTAAATTTCTTCCTTACAAAAATAATTTTTGTACATGTTGAGGGTAGTTATTTTTCAGTTTTACTAGTCAAATGAGCTATCAACGTTAAAAAATGCAGTTGTAGTAGCTC
The DNA here is from genome assembly GCF_036245765.1 of Copidosoma floridanum. NCBI lineage: Eukaryota > Metazoa > Arthropoda > Insecta > Hymenoptera > Encyrtidae > Copidosoma > Copidosoma floridanum. The sequence continues at coordinate 176,730 of NW_028321908.1, read as the reverse complement.
ACACTATTTTTGAAAACAAGAATTTTATATAATAAAAAATTCACTGTAACGTTGTGAAATTATGAAACAGCTTTGTCTAATCTCGTTTCAATGACAAACTATTCACGAGCCTCCAACTTTTCACAAAAAAACAACCATCATCTTTTCTGTTTTGAACCAGTGCCTAATAACAATACTTACAAAGAGTATTTGACACAGAAATATAAATAATGTATCATTGATTGAGTTTCTGATAACAATCGGAGACATCGTTCGTGTGGTATACATGTGTATAAAAATTCGTAATATTTATTTATAATTCGAAATGAGACACTAATGTCACAAACTGTCATGTAGACATGGAGTTTATCCACTGGTCAATCGTTCACAACGTCGATTACATTATGAGATGTTGTATCTGGGCTTACATCGTGTCGTGATTTCAGATGTCTTTCAAGATCTCTTTTCCGCACCATCATTTTATTACAAATACGACATTTGTAAGGCATGTCAGTTCCGGAGTGCAGGCGAATGTGCTTGTTCATATTACTTGGATCTGAAAATTCTCTCGAACAGATTTTGCAGTGTAATGGCTTGAAACCAGTGTGTGTTCTGAAACATAAGCGGGTTTTATAAATACATATGAAAATTCACAGTTTAAAAATGGTTAAAAAATTACAAAAAACTACAAAAAATTTAACTGTACTTATAAGCCTTTCAAGTGGTTTATATGTTTCCATTATTACTTCAGTATAAACTTAATTAATCACAATAAAAAGCAAATGTAAAAGAAATGAAGTTACCTTATATGAATTTTCAGTCCATACTTCCTCGAATAGAGCTTTCCACAGTAGACACACTGAAACTTGTTGCCAACTTTGGCGTAGTTGCTGTAGTATGATTCCACCTGTTCCGGGTTGGCTGCTACGAGCTCAACAGGCTGCTGGTATGGCGAGCAGGCTGCTGACGTGGGCTTCTCCTTCGGCTCTGGTAGTACTTCGGCCATGAAGTGGTGCGGGCTGACGTAGGGCCGAAATGCCGAGTGGTGGGAAGGTAGCTCTGATTCTAGTAGAGGTAAGGCCTGTAGCCACGGAGATGTGCTCGTGTCGTAGGACAGCAGGCCGAGCTGTCGAGCTGGGGGTGGTGCTGGTGAGGCATGGTTCGATAAACTCGGAGACATCTGGTTCGACGGAGTTGACGAGCGGTTGCTAAGGGTGTCGTTAAGACTGTTGATTAGGGCACCAATCCGAGGCGTGATTTTTCCTAAGGGTATCGGAACTGGTGACGATAACGATGGCAGGGTCATTCCAAATAAGAAGCCTTGTGGTCTGGGGTACGAGTGCGATAGAGTATTCATCGATATTACTTCCTTGGCAAGGTGCCACCACAGATACCTGCTGGTGAGATGATCGCACTTAAGCAACAAATGAATCTTCAGCGGGTTTGGAGATTCAAACATCTTGTTGCACAAGTGACACGTGTAGTAGTTCTTAACTGTAAAGAAAATAAAATTTAAGTTAGTTCACTAGATGCCGATTATTCTCTTTTGACAAGCAACACTTAACAACGTTATTTTCATAAATATGACCAGCACTGTTTTTGTTATATCACGAAAATATCACATGGAATCGATAGAACAATTGTTACGTTATCGGCACAAAGATGCAATACGTTTTTCATAATATTTCATTTTAATTAAGGTGACTCATATATGAAATATTGTGGTCAATGACGTATTTAATTAAATACATTAAAAATCTTTTTTTTTTTAATATTCTGTTTTAATCATATTATGAATCTTGACATGAAAATAATTTTTTATAAAAATGACCTTTGAATTAATTATGCAAGAATAATCAAATATGTTGTTCAAAAATGTTCGCTGCCAGCAACGTAAAAATAATTTCTAAATTAAAGTAAGATTTTCTTTCGTTATTTTATTTATAGCATTGTTTACTTACTCAGGTATGACAGCCTCTTTAGGCTTAACATAACAAAAAAGCAAACTAGATTACAATGATACACCAAATATAGCACTTTCAACGAACAATTTCGTTCATGCACGAACCAGAAAAACGAGACTTTCACCTCAAGAAGTATTATTCATTTACTGAAAATATATATCTCTGGTCAACGCTGTACAAGTCCGAGTTATTATTATGATAATAGCACGGTCAGTTATTAAGTATAACGAATCACAACAAAAACAGTTTGTAGCAGTTTTAATAAAGGCAATACATTTATAAATGCAAATCTATGAACTTTTAACATTTTTACATTGTCTTAATAGTGGAAAACAAGGCGTACTGAGAGCCCGAATGTCTTTTTTATTATTTAATAAATAAAAACGTAAAACTCCACAAACACATGCTTCAGAAAAATAATAAAGTCCCAAGATAAATCTCATCGTCAGTCATTAGTATTCTATATAAATGTAGTTATTTTAAAAGATCAACTACTCTCTTCACACACTGTGGGATTTATACCGTCCTCTCTATCGATAACAGATAAAAAACTATTGTACGCCTAGAAAAAGATAAAACTAACAAGTCTAATGAGACAAAGATGATTCATAAATTTGTATACAATAAATAACTTTCCAGCAGAATACATCGGTAGGACTAAAAAGCTTTAAGGACTCGGAAACAAAAATACATCATAAAGAAAGTATGCACTGAATGATACTCATCAAGTGTCATATACTAACAGCATTAATAAGAATGGAGACATACATGTATCCAATATGTCTTGTTTTCCACTATTTAGAAAATTCTCTCGGAAATTCTAGAATTTTAAAAGTTCGTGAAATATAATTAATAAAGTTTACTAGCTTCATTAGAATTCTTATCGAGAATATATTTATTTTGATTCGTATACCAATATGAGCTAAGTTTATTGTTATTATTGCGAAACACAGAAATTGTATAGCATTGATGAGTCAGCGACGTTAACTATGTATATTTTACTTTAACAGTTAAAATTTTTTTTTTCTACATCGCACAAACACGGAATTATTTTTTGAAAGTGTCGTAACCAGTGTGTTATAGTAATTAGTTTTTTTTTTTTTTTTTTTTTTTCTCAAGCCTAGTAAGACTGAAAAGCCAGACCAGCGAAACGTTGTTAAAAAATACGATAACTAAAATTGAGATTACTATCTATTTTCAAAACTATTTGTACTTGCGAGAGACTCATCGCTGGAGTTTTAGATAACATACAATAACGAAAGGCACCGGCACCCACACCTTATTTAAAAAAAATTGTCTTACAGTTTTTTCTCTGCTGATTGTAATAGAATGGTAAAAATGATGAATTTACAAACGAACTAAAAGAGGTAGGTAATTTTTTATCTTTTTCGCATGCACTTATAACAGCGGGCTCTTTTTTTTTGTTTTCAACAGTTTACCGTGTTTTAAGGCTAGTTATGATGTAAGGTATTAATATATTACTAAGACTTGCAATTAGCATGGTAATAAGCAAAAAGTTCTCTTTGATGATAACACGAATGCCACTCCAAGATCCATCCCTTGTAAAACGCTTTAGGTACCGAACGATAAACCACCTAAAGACCATGGCTAACAACTTTAGTACTCGATGCATGAATACTAAAATTCTCAGATTTATAGGATTGTTAGGAGTCAAGACATACCTAAAAAGTTCGCCTGAGTTAGGTATGGCATATTCAACATGGCCAAAGTGTTCTCCGCAAACCACATGCTGATTGGCTCTCTTGGAAGGATTCGACGGCTTGCTCTCAAAGTAAGTCCGGTGTCGGTTACGGTCAAGATGACGTTGCAACTTTGACAATCTTTCGAAAGAGATGCAATTTTGAACCAGTGACTGCTATCGATGCCGTCCAAAGAACAAAGTCTGCCAGATGCTTCGACAATGCCGACCTGCAATTTAGAAACGTTTGTTGAGATGAACAACCAAGATCTTAACGGTATAGTGTGTGTTAAGTAGTATGTACGTGCAATCAAGTGGCATAAGGCGATAGTTTTTTTTCTCAAGAACTCCAACACGGCAGTTGTTGAGCTAGTGAAGTTTATAGTACTAAATATAGTATAATTTAAATGTTATCTATTTGTTGTCATACGTAACTTTACGTTATCGGCTTGCTTGTACATTACTAAATCCTCAGTTAGGTGTTAATACTGCTACAGCTTATTGACGAAATTTTTTTTATTTTATTTTAATAAACAGCAATGCTAATTCATCATGATATTTACACACACTACAGGGAACATAATTTGGTCGGTCAGAACCATCTAAAGTGCAAGCAAGCGTACTCCACGAATTTTTAGTCCTTAGAAATCCTCACTGTGGCTTGCATGCAGCAAGAAGCATGACGTATTACTTACATTTACCACAATATTTTTAAAATATGAGAGAAAGTGTATCCAAAATACTTTTTACAAGAAGCATAAAAAGATGATAGTTTTTGTCGTAATAGGTATACTAGGAACTTGCTTTTTGGAGTTTTTCTGGGAAAGGACTAGAGAACAACTTGTAGCCACAATATAACTTTCATGTAACATTTGAAGCAAAGACTTTTAAATCAAATGCAATTGTTATTACTACGTATGAAGTGGGACAAAAATTCCGTCTTTTTGGCGCAATATGGTGAAAAACTTTGATCCAATTTACTGCAACACTTAGTTAAAACTACACAAAAAGCATTTTATTTTTTTCTATTCAGTAATGTTAAAAGAGTTTCAAATCTTATTTTTGGCATAGAATGTGAAATATAAATAAAAAGTGTGTATACTTTAGCTACTTTCTTTGCTATTAATGAGTTTAATCAACATTTACAAGCTTATTAAATACGGGCAAAGAACTATGCCCGCAATAACACAAAAAACTGTCGTTTTAAACTGGTTTTTTATTTAAACTAATTTAAAACCCAACGCTTCATAAGCGACAGCTCATTGCGACACTGTGGTAGAATAACCAATATAAATAAAGATCTATGTATATATTTAGAGGTTCTTCTTTTCAGATTAAGCTGACCAAGTAGTGTCTAAGATACACTATCCATAGTGCATCAAGTAATTAACGCGTGAGCGTAAAAAAGCCATTTCAATGTATCGTAGCTCTGACTGACCATATTTTTCTTAGTTTATGCACAAAAAACTTTGTACAAACAATGAACAGCCACTTAGTAATGAGTACAACAAAATTATAAAAATATTGTTGAAACGTTTTAAGAAAAAACAGCTTTTTTGATTTTAGCCGTTTTTTTACTTAAGTTAAGAAAATATGAGCATAATAATGAGTGTCGTTGTGCATTGAGTCAACGTTATACAATTGAACCAGGCAGTAATTATCCATTATCTGTTCACAATACACGTTGGGCGGTTTAATACAAGTACAAATCCTAATAGATCGGTTAGCATCCCCTGAGTTTCTTTTTATGCACTTGCTTATGGTTGAACTTACTTTATTTGACAATGCAGTAATTTACGAAGCAAAAAAAGAAACTGCTACCAATTCATTATAGCACAAAGCCACCTTATTCATGTGAGAACTTTCTTATTTCAAGTGTATGTTATCTCATACAATTAAGGACATTAATCATTTCTACAGCATTCGAGTGATTTGCTTTTTTTTTACTTTGATTAGAAAACGTGTCGTTGTGATTTTCTTGTAGTTTTTTATTTTTAAATTTGTAGTTATAATTATTATACGTTTAGAGAGTAGAGACCTTTCTTACAATTTTTCAGTGTGCTGTTAAATTATGCTTAGTAAAAAAACTCTGGTATTCATTAAACAATTGTTTATGTGTATTGACTGAAGAAACATAAAACTTTTAAGTCTTTTCAGGGATATATTCTTTATTATACTATGATCAACATACTACTTTAATTTTATTCTTCATCTGTTACTAAATAGAATAAAAATTTATTTTTGATATTATTTAAACATATTATGGAAGTTTTTTCATACTTCAGAAGCCACTGCTAATAATTATTTGTAAAAATGCACCATATAATGGTGTACTCTATATACTTCTTTGACAACTGAGTATGATGCATCTCCCAAGTATTAAGACAATTCAAATTTTAAAACACTAGTGTAAACAGAGATATCCAAGTTGCATTAGTGCTTGTAGAAGGCGTCATAAAATTTATGTAACCCATCAACGCATTGAAATAAATTTCTTACGTCAAAATGAGACTACTGCACTATTTTGTAAAAAAAACTTTTTAGTATTTTACTTGATTTATCACAGAGCGAAAAAATTTTGGGAGTGATAATAATTAATAAGTAAAATTTCTTATTAGCAACGAAAAATTCAGAAATAATTTATGTCAATACTACAGAAAAAATGTAACAATATTATATATGGCGCTACAATAACGACACTGCTAGTGAAGTTGGAGTAGTTGCTGCTGCTTCAAAACCTAAATTTATTTATGTACTTTTCATTCGCGAACTTTGCCACACGACTACTTTACTCACTTAGTTGACATTCATCTTGCAAAGAAACATTAAAGATAACTTTTTTGTTGAATAAACGAGACCTTAAACCAAAAACAAAGTGCCAGCTACGCAGTTCAATACAGCGATTAATGCACCGATTGGGATTTAACAGCAAAAACGTTGGGCTCGCGACTGTCGGCTCAGTAATTGTATTCAAATATTTTTGTTCACAAATTCATATAGATAATATACTTCTTGGTATATTGAAATACAGGAGTAAATCCAAAATAATATCCTGTTTTTCTCCCACTTTTTATAATTTTTTTTTGTGGCACACCCTCGACATGGGGCTTATTTTGCTCGTAAAGTCATTATAGTATGAGGGAAAAATCATGAACACAAGTTTCAGTGGAAGTAACACCGTTTTCCCACAATTAACGAACAATTATTAAATCTATAAAATATCATCTTTATGGATATAATTTTAGCATACAAATCACGAATAAGGGATGTCACGTCCACTGAAACCCGTTTCGATGATTTTTCCCTCGTACATAGTAAATGACAAAAATTTTTATAAAAAAATCTGGATCAAAAGCTGGATACTTTTTGTGGATGTACCCTTACATTTATGAATAGATATAGTGAAATTTAAAACTGGATGTAATGACACCTGCAGCGATACTAAGAAACATTTGAAGTTAAGAAAGTATTTTTCCGAATAAACTGTACTGTTACCTCAAACGTGACAATATTTTCATTTTTTTTAAATTTCTAGTACTCAAGTAAAATTGAAGCACTTTGAATAAGATTAAATTTTAAAAACTTACGTAATCCGGGTAATCGGGTATATCTTGCGAAAGCTTTGCTATGTCCGTGATTTCCGTAAATGCATGTTCATTGATAAAACTTGCGGCCTTGACTCTATGCGTTTCGATGCTCGACAATAAGCGCTCAGGAATATCGATCGATTTTGACTCGAGATTCATGGCCAACTCGTTCGTCCAGTATCGCGGACACAGTTCTTGGCTTTGGGATACCATGAGATCTTTTGGCCGATGATAAATAAATAAAGTTGGTGAAAAACAAGCGTTGGAGTATCACTTCACCACAGGCACCAAACTTTTGCCAAGTCTGGGTGTAACTTGTACTTTCTCACCCGACACGAGGCGCAATAAAACTATTTCTCCCCTGACCGCTGACAGACTGGAAGTGACACCCGCTCGAGCGGTACCATAAGTTTTATGCTGCACATGTAACTGGTTACCCTAATGTGTGGGCTACCAATAAGGATCCATCGTGCGTCGAGCGGTATAGGTAGACTGACTGTGGAGGGAGGGGGAGCTTATCATAACATATTCTCCATGTACTCGTTAAAGTGTCGTTTCGACGAACGATTTCTCAATGAACCGTGCTTGCTTGGATGATTTTCGAAAATTGCATTCCAAATGTGAATTGTCTTCGACTTGGAGTGACTCACATTAAATGTCTCGAAGTGTACCTCTGACTTCCAGTTGTTTTGACGACACCCTCCTATCGTATAGCCACATGAATAAGAAAACGTGGTTTTGGTGGAGCAAGAAAATTATTCGGTTCATAAAGACTGAAGCTTTTAAATAATTATCTTGAAAAATTATATGTTGTTGATAAACAATCGTCCCAACGTCAAACAAACAAATTCAATGTGTGGATTAACGTTCGATTTTTTTCACGCAGCAGTGGCTCAGATATACCACTTTGATTCTATCCTATCTTAAAAAATTGATTGTCACGCGACTGAAGCCTTTTTATTCGTTCCGTGATTGGACGAGACTCACGAAGAGAGCGTGAATTTGAAAATGAATTTAAAAAACCTTAGTTTGAAAAGCCAATATTTGAAATAACTGAAATTTTATAATGTAAGACAACTAAAAACGTTGTAGTTTTAAAATTAAACAGATCAAATGGTTTATTGGCAAAAATTATTATAAATATCAATTTAGTTGAATCGAAGTAATAATTGAAATAAAAAATTAGTCTGCGTTGTTACAACTATCTGAAGTTTGATACTATTAGATTTGCTTGTACTCTTAAATTTAATTGTTATTGTAAGAGGAAGTATATAACTATACCAAGCTAAGGTCTTGAAATATTTCTTACGGTATGTAAAATGGAAAATTGTTGATACAATTATTTATTTGATGAAAAAATCGATAGATGACAAGAAAATTAATTTTTCTTACTTCTGATATGATAAAACAAAGCTATTTTGTTTGGTTGTACATTAAAATTTAATATCGAAATAGAAAAATATTCGTAAATGTAAATCAAATCAAATAAAACAATTAAAGCGGGCGAAGCGCGTCTAACATACCTAGTAGTAGAAACGCTGTGTTTCCTAACCGAGATACCTTCAAGTGGTATATATATATATATATGTTTGTGCACGCAATGAAAAGCGTTTGGATACCAAGAACTTTGCCACAGGTTGATGGGCAAGACCGTGCATTAAGGTCCATTGAAGGGGCGTACGGGTAGGGTGTGTGGTAAGGGGGCTCGGTTTCCCCCAAAGGGTGCTCCCCCGCCACGATGCATGATAGGAGTAGCATAAATAAAAGCCCCGCTTCCGAAAGACATTGTTCGGTTCAGCTGGCCAGATCCATCAAACGCGCCCCTGCCGATGGCCAACGATGTGGCGAAAGGTGCACATCAGAATCGAGGATTGATTAACAAATTAAGTTCTTCATTCTTCGCGGACGCCCGCGTCGAGATCGCGTAGGTGAGATAAGTCCCCGTGAGTTTGGCTAATCCTCTGACTGAGCTGCTGCTCACAGTATCAATTGACCCTCCCCCAGGCGATTCCGCTTCTCCACAGCCGCTTTGCCCCTCGTGCTCTGCCCCAACTAGTAGGTACGTTTGCGTGTTTTACTTTGGTTGCGCAATACCGAGGGCAAGGTGACATTTTTTGGGGCACCCCGATCGGTACTTTAGATAGCGCGTCTACAAATGTATGCCTATGTGCTGGGGCCGATACGAAAAAAAAAAAAAAAACGTGAGTCTCGTGCATACATGCCCCGCTAAGCGACAAATCCAGCTGTTTGTGATTTTGATAGCGTTTCATACATCGAGGAGCTTTTGTGATTTCAAGCCATACGTCGATATCTCATTCTTACGAGTTCCCGAACGCTTGTCCAGCCACACTTTCGAGTTGGGCAAAATGTTAACAGATGATCGACCTTATCGTTTCCTCGTTTTCCAAAAATTACGAAAAACCATTTTCTGCGCCCGCACAGTTACGACAACGGCGACATTAACTCGCATTGTCCAAAGATCATTAGATAAGCTCGTTTTTTTGAATGCAAGTGCAGCCCAATGTGTACGTGATAATGTTACGCTGAACTGTGTTCGGCAGAGCCCCTCCCGTTCACTCGACATGCTCCCACCTCATCGACGTGATTCATTACGAGAGCCCGTGTCAAGAAGAAGGGAAGCAGCCGATGGACGACGAAGGTAGCTCAATGACTATGTACGACGCGAGAGGGCCGCTCACGACCCACTGTGTACGGAACGCGGCGTCACCCCTAGCGCTGCCACCCTGAAATTCGAGCGGATCTAAACAACGCTCGGCCCTGTATGCACTTGGCTCGGCTAAATGTTACTTGTATTGGGTTGCGGCCACCCTCGCTTATCAGGGCCCCCCGCGCGAGCGCATCACTACCCGGGCGGTGGCAGCAAGTGCTTCGCAGGTTCCCCTGCCCCGAGCGTTGTTGTACCCTTCTCCCTTCCTGATGCATCTCGTGGCCCCCGGCCCCTCTGTTTTTCTCCGTCCAGCTGCCGGCTCGCTTAATTGAACGCCCGAGAGAAGGTCAAACAATAAACTATTTTAGGACGCGCGATTGAATTTTCGAGCATAGCTGGCTGGGATTACGTGTCACTCGAATTAAGAGGATATTCCGCCCAAACATTGGCAGCTTTTAAAGTTTTTTTTTTTTTTTTTTTTTTTTTTTCTCTACCCCCCTCTTCTTTTCGCGGATCACGAATATCTCGTGGCCTATGCTAAATGTTTAACAATTTATTCCTCATTTCAATAACGTGTAGTATCTGACCGGTAATTCGGTTGCGTTTTTGAGCTCTGTTTACGCAATACGTAACGATAACACGGGAGCGAATCATCCTGTTTGTGCGTGGATAGAAACACTGATATGTATGTGTGTATGTATGTGTGTGTGTGTATTGTATGTTAATGTGGTGTTATTCTCTTCCTCACCCTGGGTACGAGTTGTATACGCGCATGCACCATTCACTCCTCTGGTACATCAGAGATCAACAAAAGAGCCACCGCGAGCAAAGAGCTATTGGGCCAGAGAGAGAGAGAACAAATTCGCTAGAGGAGGGGGAGCCCATAGGGAGAGCAAAGGCTGGAAGCAAGTGTTCCGCCGTGACGAATGGGCGCTCGCACGCATGTGTGCACCCACCAATGCGATATTAATATCGCGATTATCTTCCGCGTATTATCGTAAGACCCCGAGACAGGGACGCTTGGTGCTTGGAATACGTATTCGTACGTAGGTATATATAGGTGTCGAGGGGGGCCGTGGTGCACCTTTGGTGGCTCTTGGGGTCCAGCCTACGGTGCTTGCCTCGGTTTTGTCTTGTCAATTTCAATAGTCATCATCACGAGAATACCGCGTTGACATAAAAAATAATCTCCACGCATTCGTCGACAAAAGCGTGCAATTTTTTCTTCACCGCAGATACATCTACGGCTTTTTAAAAAACGAAAGCATTGAATATAGTTTTTTTTTTCCTTGAATTTTTTTGTAACTATATTATTTATTTATTTTGTAGTACATTAATATCAATTTTCTGGCTCTGGGAACTTCATGCGAAGCCACTGTATAATTAATGAAAAAAACTTTTTTCGATTATCGTTATCTTCACTACTGTTTAAAATTATTACTTTTTTGACGAAATCATTCATGCTCATCTTTACGCCCATAAGAGCTACAAAGGATATTCATCCAAACAACTATCGATGACTATTTGATTATACATTTATTACTTATTTTGATGAAAGCAAAAACGATCAAAAGCTCGTTGAAATACAGTTGTCAAAATTTCTGTCATTATTATTATTTATTTATTTATTTTTTTTTAAATACCTACTAACGTAATGTATTTATTTTTATGCTTCATAGTAAACGAGTACATAAAGCCTTGTTTCAGTAAGGGACATTTTACATTATATTTGTAAATATTACAGTATTGGTTACATTTTGCACAATTAACAAAGTAATTTAAATCAAACAATGTCGTCTTAAGATTTTCTTCATCATCAAATAATTAAAGACAAGAATAAATCAATAGTCAGCGAAGTGTCGTTCAAGCGTCCCTTTGCGACTATGACAGTTATTAAAAGATGAAAAAAATCTAGTTATTTATTACTACCAATAGCGTATTGTTCTAGAAAAATAGTTATTCATACGTTGAATAATGTTCATTTTTTAACGGACGAGGCACAAAAGAATAAACACTATAAAAAAAGACTCATCACCACCTAAGGACTTTTTTCAAAGCTTTGAGAACACCGATAAAATAACTGACAGTTTCTATGTAAGTTTGATGGTCAATTATATTAACAAGTTATCTTTAAGTTCAACACCCAAGTTTTTTACTTTAACACCAGATATTGATAATCAATGTATGTAAGCCCATTAAAATAATACTTTTACACTGTATAGTCGAAAAATTAACAGTAATACTGATAATGACTTTCGAATAACCCAACTAATACGCTTAAGAACTAATGTTGAAGGGTAGTTTTTACTCGAAATTAAGACTCAGTGTTGCATTAGGCGTCAAATTATAACCTAATCAACATTGTGAACTAATTAAACAATCTCTAATTTGAAAATTTCAATGCTAGATATCTTAGTACGAAATTGTATTTTGAAAAAATATTCTTCTAACTAAGTATGATACGTGTGGAGTGCTGGAAGAAACGTTATTACCTACGCTCTGGAAGTATTAGTGATTATTGTCAAGTTGATACTCCGAAATGGATCGTGATTTAACAAAATTTTTACATGAATATTGTTATTTTTATGTTTATTTTTTTAATTTAAAAAATTTGAATTAAATTTGAAAAATATGAAGTCATATATGATCCAATTCATCCATAACCTGGGACACCACACTATACAATAGGTGCAAAGCGTGAATAATTTTTTTGCATTCAAAATCATTAAATAATTACGAACCGAGGCAACCAATTTACTGCAATCGTTTGCACGATTCTTTTCAGTCATGAAATATTAATAGCAATATTCAACTTTATTAAATATCTTTTCATTACATAGTTTTCCAAATAAAGTCAAACCAGTGAGCTATGAGAAAAATAAAGTATTTTGGTAATCAAGGGAAATCTACCAAAGGAAAACTCACACTAAGCATCGCACTCAGCAAGAACCACTGACACATTCGCACAGGTTCTTTTTAAAAGTAAGGTCTTATAGTTATGTTTAAATACTAGATTTTTTAGTGAAGTTTGTCAAAATAGTCCACTTGAGCGACCATCATGTATACATATAACGAACTTACTGCCTATTTGCGGTTGACTAATTAATCCCATTACATTATGTCAATGACCTATGCTCTGATGACTCATAGATGAATTCAAGAGACACATTCTCTAGTAACACTGGGGAAAAAATAGCTTAAACGAAGTTTAACGATTAGAAGTACTGCTTAACTTCAACTATGAAGCTATATAATGTGAGATTGTACGATGTTTGACATGAAAGCAATACTGAGAACTAAAATTATGTACGGTGAAAGCTTATAAGGTCCCAGGAGTTTGTAAATTTTATTTTAGGAGTATACAGGAGTGCATAAAAAGGTGCGCAGGGATTGGCTGCTATTGAAAATAAATCATGCCCGTGCTGGGCACATCTTCCGCATGTGACGGGTTTTTCCTTGCCGATGCACTTGATCGTCTGGTATGGGTGTCAGTGGTACGGCAAAAGCCACATAATGATCCCTCAGCACCGGGCGGGCGTCGTCACGCTTGTACATGCGACTTGTGCTAAGGACGCGGGGGTTGGAGTCTGCCGCTGCCTCATATTTGGGAAGCGTAAGCGTGAAGAAAGCGTCATCGAACGTGTATCGTATTGAGGGCAACCCCCTGCATCGTGGAGTTAGAGCAACGGGTCTATATATAATGTATGTACAAGTACCTACCCCAGCCGGCTGGCATTGTTTGATCGCTATGGACCGAGGGTGGGCTGACATGACGGCTGGAATTATCATCGGTGTTGCGCACCGGGGAGCGAAATTATAAAGCCGATTCGTCGCGGTTAAGCAAGTGTCAAAAGTATGGTCCTGAGCTAATGTTAGTCGCAAAACTAACCTAGAACTTACAAGCTTTCGTTGGTCGTAGCACTGAGATGTACCTACTGCAAGCGTTACTAATCGTAAACAATTGACCGGCTCTATTTTTCTTTTTTTTTACATGTATTTTGTTTGTCGTAGTATTTTTTAGATAGTGGTGGACCCTTTTTTACCATAGTTTTGTATTTGACCACGGTTTTTCTTATTTATTTTACTTATAATATAAACACGAGTAATTTTACTTTTAAATGGGCGTCGAAAAAAAGTATTCTTTTAAGGTCTACAACATTTGAATTTGCAAATTTTTTGGTAAAATATGTCAGTTTGTTGACTACTATATATGACTAAACAAAACTATCAAAACTCTTCAGAGATTTATCTATGCCTTGAAAACAAGTTAAACAATTCTAAGGTAAGACTGTTTGTTCAATTGGATCACAGACCTGCATTTAAGAATAAAAATAAGGTGCGTTAATTGAATTAACAGATTTTCAAAGGGATTTATAAATAAGCACGCATCATAGCGTTAATAATATTTATTATAGAGCTATTTTGCTCCTTCTTTTCTAGAAACAAATATTAAATTAAAATAAAAAACTAAGTTTCACTTGCAATGAAGGCTAAAATATTGAAAAATAATTGAGCTTATTGAAACGTTAAGAAAATAGGAACATTAGTCACTTTTATCATAAAAGCAGTGGTCTCGTTGTACCCAATGAGTCTAAGCTATTATTCTTACTAGAGCTTCATGGTAATTTTTTGTATCAGCAAAATTCATTTTATTTAGCTGTACGCTTTTCTGTTTGGCTATGGAATTTTTTTTTTTCAATCAAAGAGAAAAATGACATCAGGAACCAGTAAGGATTGACAATTTCTTATTACTCTTCAAAATCTATACTCTTGTAACGCAAAATCTATAATATTGATGTATCATCGAAATTTTGTGTCACTCTTTTTGGGACTGAAAAAAAATTTCCTAAAATGATTTATTTTGCGATAAAATACGAATGAATACGCAGTATGAATCAGTGGTATATGAATTATCAGTGGTGTATGAATTATTGTTAAGGTTTGTCAGTCGCAACTTTACTGACGCTTTCATAGTGAAAACTCATGTAACTTTTTCTTCTAAGAGTACCTAATTCTAAAAAATGCTAAAAACTTTGGCATTTTGTATAGGATCGTGGCCAAAATAAGTATAAAGACGAATTTCCTTGAAACGTATTCCGTGTAGGGCGTTTTAATTTAGAAACATGTGCACGCGTTAACATACACGTAAGTACCTCCACGTAAACGAGTATACATACCAAGATGCTTTTTGACACATTCTTTGGAGTAAGACGTACTTTTTCATAGTTTTTCTATCTCAATAAAGTATACAATGAGAATAAAATGACGTTCATTTCTAATTAAAATTTTGTATGAAGTTCAAGTTTTCTCTTTTAGAAAGTGAGGATTAAAATTTCACTGTTGGGACGCAACTTCGCATGAAATAGCTTTCATTTGAAGACATTAACCTTTGAAGTAAGCGAAGACTAAGCATTAATAGTAATGAAGTATATCGGTGTATACATACTTATCTACAACTGAAGCGATAATTATAACTGGCTACAAGCGTAATCAGCTTGTTTATACAAATCATATACATTACTCAGACGATTTAACGTATGACTACAGGTAGAAAGTCGAATATAGATACTTATGTACATTGCAGAAAACAAATAATTGCTTTCTTTCCTTCGGCAACTTCAGTGAGTAGTAAGCCGTCATTACAGCTTTCTACTCGCTGAAGTTGCTATATCTATCTACTTCAAGGAGCCATTAGGTTTGCCTTATCTAGTGTCTTCTGCCTTATGGCACGTGCTTCACACGTAAATATTTTATTTCAAATAACAAGAAACTAGCTCTTCGCATGATGCATACTGTTAAGCGTTCGTTACAACAAAAAAAAAAAAAAAAAAGAAAAAAAAGAGAAGAGAAGAAGAGAAAAAACACGAGGTCATGCGAATCAAGTATTGAGAAAAAAACTTCATCTAAAGTTTCTGTAAAGAACTATTACTTAGCCCTGAAAAATCGACTGCTCAAGCACGTAGCCTTGCTTTCCCTAATAGCTAACAACATTCCCAAAATCTTAAAAAGGTGTTATATTTTTAACTTCAGGAGTTTTTTTAAGAAAGATTGTTACAACAATTCGAGAAGCTTTTGACAACATGCAAAATCTTCTCTGACATTTATAATATAAAATCACTAATTGACTCATTTGCGTTTATGTGCACATAATATATGCCACCATACAATTGTTATCAACTCAATGGCTTATAATATGTAATAATATGAAGATAGTTCTGTTTCTAGTCAATTATTGTATGAAATATAGTTATATCATAAAAAGTATCAACTTCACATTCTAAACTACATTTTTAAAGCGGAAGAGCTAGCTTTTCAAATGACTTGCTATGAATTTGTAACTGGCAGAAACATATCTGTTTGTAATACTATTGGTGTTGCCAAACTGCTTAATCATTCACATGGACTAGCATGAATTTATGTACTTATGTCACATAAAATCTTTTCTTCGCCCTCTCTTAACAAATTTTTTTTCTATACTAGCTACACTTTTTGAGATTTTGTTTTAAGGAATTTTTAAATCTTTCGAGAGAGATCCTTACTACTTCATTCGCTAATATTCGTAGGATTATTTTACCAAGCGTGTATTTTTTCAATTTTGTAAGTACTACTCTTGAAACAATCCAAACTAAAACTTTCTGTCTTTTTACAATTGAAGTTTAAAATATTTATGCATCCACAGTGTACTTTGATTTTAATTTAAGGTTGACATTACAGTTTAAACAATTAGACGCATTTTGAAAGCTTGCTTCTAAAATTTAAATTTATAACATTCACAAAAATATTGATTTCACAATCAGTTTTTGTAGAAATAATGTTTTTAATAAGAAACTAATTTAATTTGTAGACTAAATTTATCCTCACTATATGACTATACAAATTTCCATTTATATATATATATATATATCTCTGTGTGTACGTGTGTGTACGTACAACTAAAATTTTATCTTACCCACTAATGCCTTCCTGATAATTCCTATTAAAAAATCAGTGAAATTTTTACAAACGCTAAAAGAATATCAGACTATAATGTCTCGACTTTTGCCCTAACCTCTACATTACCGAATTTTTACAGTTTTTACAGTGGGATTGGACTTTTTTTAATTGATTTTTTTTACTTTCCGATACTCAGTTTTAAATTATACTTCACGATTTTTTTGATTTATGAAATAGTCTCTGTTCCGAAAGTTTGGACATGTTTAATAACATATAATAAAGCGTTAAAAAAATTTTTTGATTTTGCATTTGAAAAGTCTCAAACAGTGCCCAACATCCATAGTTGACATTTAAAGTTTAATAAGAGTGAAAAATTATTATGAATTTTAATGAAATTTTTAATTCGTAAGCTCATTCTGCTCTGAACTTTTGATACTTATCATTTTATTCGATGATTCAAACAGAATTTGAAGCTTATTCCAATAGCTCCATCTTCTTTTTTAAAAGATCCTGTTATCCTGTTCAATCTTCGGGAGCATGTTTTGACAAAAGCTTGAATATTTTTCTTTCGAGTCATTAATAAATCTTGTAAGTGAGCAAATCTGTAAGTGTTTAAAGTAGAAAAAAAATAGAAAAAATAACTTTTATGAACTTACGTAATTTTTTGAATTTTTTTAACTTGAACTCATGGGTTTCTTCTGTAATGCAATTTGAAAATCTGAAAAATTACTTAATCTTAAGATTTTACTCATATTTTTAATTTTTTTTTTTTTTACGTCTTGACCGTTATATTAATGCTTACCTCTAGAGATTTATTTTCCTTCTGTTTGAAACTCTCTACACACTTCTGGGGCATATTTATAAGTAATTTGATTACTATCAAATATTATAAACAAAATAAGCATAAAAATTTAAGAAAAAATATTGTAAAATTCTTAAAATTTGTCTTCTTTTATCAAGCTTTGAATATCGATTACGGATGTTGGGCTCTATTTAAAGCTTTTCGAGCTTGGAAACGAAAGTTTTTTTTAAGAGCTTTATTTTTTTTTTTTAAGACGACCAATGTATGAAGTGGCTTATAATTTTTTCAGAGCGAAAAAAGCAATCACTCAGAAGTTATTTATTTACGACGTAAAACAAATTTATATGAAGCCCAATGTGAGGGTGATCTGAGTAAGTGTTATGGTATAAGTATGAAAGTGAGCGTATACGTGATCAAGTCTTTTTTCATTAAAGCAAGTAATTGTTATCTTTACTTATATAACCAAGTGGGTGTTAAGAAAATATTACTTTTCTGTACCACACGTTTACACTAGCATGCGCGTAGATTTTCTATGACGTTAAAACAGATATAAAAACTGCGAGAAAATTTTTTTCTGCCCTTGAAAGAGACGAACTAAAATTTTATAACAGTATTAATCACAAAAGTTAGCTCATTGAAACAATACATTTTTTGTTTAGTAATTTTTTCTCCATAGTACGATCTTAACACTGGAAACGGTAAAAAAACTTTTAAAAACGAGTTTAAAAAGGTCAAATACTTATTTAATATCCTTTAACCTTCCTATGTATTATGTTTATAGACAAAAATTTAGACATGAAAGTCGTAGTTTTTATTAAAATAAATTTGTTATATTTGTTGTTTTCATATATAGCGTTAGTAGTTATAAGGTGTAAATTTTTCTTTCTCATTTACTGTCAAAACTTTATGTAAGTTAGTTTTACATTAAAAACTACAAATATAAAACTCGTTTCAATATAATATCTTAAACTATAAGAATTATCACAAAATAAAATTCTTCAATTTACATTACACTTTTTGCTCTGGCAATCCGTCCGTCATCGTGTCTCATACCTTACATGCAAGACGTTATGTTTTGCATCGAATTAGCCAATTGTCTTAAACAATTTCATCCCAACCTTTAGAAACAGAGTTTATGCCAAGACATAGATTGTTTGTTCAAAGTATTTTTTTTTTATTCGAAAGAATATCTGAGACAAAAAACGTACACTGAGAGAAAAATGTAATAAAAATTACTGTGCTGAAATGGTAATCTGGTGTCATTCCGCCGTCTAGGGACTTTTTACCTTGGCCAACCTAACTTTTACCCTTCTGGACAGTGATTTCTATTGTACAAACAGTAAAAATCACTATACTTACAACAAAAATTACTGTTCTAAGCACTAAAAATTATTGTTCCAATAGTAAAAAGTCTGTAGACAACCGAACACTACCTGATTACCATGTAATTTTTATTATATTTTTCTCTCAATGTACTTCTGGAGGTGTGCTCAAGAAAAAATTTTACCTTATTTTGAACCCTAAAAATAGAAAGTTTTACTATACGTCCTCACCATATGAATCCTCGAGAGCGAGGCTTATCTATTTTTTAGACTCTTCTACTAGAAAATTATTTTTGAACTCCTAAGTGCCAAGAAGTTACTCGTGAGTACTCTTTTGCCGTACAAAGACAAAAAAGTATAAGTGCAGTTGGAGTAAAATTAAGAAAATCAATGAAAACTATTTGACTTAATAAACCAATAAACAATTGAGGTTTTTATTTTGAAGAAACTGTTTCTATGGCAAATCGTTTATGATCTATATAAGTATTGTAAAAAAAACTATTTTTCAACAATAACTATAAAAAATTGTACTTACCCTTTAAGCCCGGCGCTCTTTCCCTCTTAAAACAAGAGTAAGTACACTTACGGCTTCTTTACAAATACAGAGGCCAAAACTTCACTTACCTTACAACGGAAAAAAAAGATGAATAGCAGATCAGAATAATTGTAATTATTAATATGTATTAATACAAACCTTACATGTTTTAATAAAGAATTTGTTTTTCGCTACGTCATATTTCACTTAGTTTATTTATGATTAAGATAATTTAATTATTTTATGATAATAATAACAATCATCTAAATTTAAAGAGAATAACTTATATACAACTATAAATTATTGCTTAACAAATTTACGATGGATAAATCACTTTCATAAAAATTGTACACATACATTCTTAGCAGAAAGATAGATTTTGTAATTTTAGATAAACTCTTGGTATATATTTTACAGTGTTTATAACATGAATGGGTGTGAAGAATAACGATATAGATGTTCATACTTTGTAAAAAATTAAAGCAGAAGAACACATGATCAATAGTTTATAAATATTTTTTGAAAAAAATGATTAGTAGTAATAATATTGTTTGATGAAACTTACAAAATCCTTACAACTCATGTTCCCCTAGATTTGGCGACACTTATCAAAGATACTTACTTATACAACATGACATTGTACTGACGAGGTAAAAAACATACTTAATGGTATATGGAAACATTCTCTGTTTCAGATGATTCAAAAAATATTTTAATACTATATAAGAGCATGCGATCACGTAACAATGCGCACAAGCAATTCAAATTATCGTAAAACATTGTTTTTTTTGTCCCCCATATTATACAACTCAAGCAGTCATAAACGTAAAGTAAAGTTTTGAGGAAATACAATGTTTACATATAAGAGAATAAAACTTTAATATAACCATATACAAATTAAATATAATAATGCAATAGAAACTACAGTAGTTCCCAACGGTAACTATTGCACATACAAAGAAATAAAAGTATGTGCGTAACGAAAAAAAAATTATAAACCACTTTATAATTTTTAAAAACTTAAATTTATACGTTTATTTGAAAAATGTCTCTACTTATTATATTAATTCAACTTTTGTATGCATATAATTAACAATATATTGTACATATGTTACAATGAATATGAAATAATTTGAAAGTATAGTGAATGCATTCTATAAAAATTTCGTAATTATAGTCGTAACAATAGTCGTTTTTTTAATGCCACTTTTTTTTCAAGCATTTTTCCCTTGCTTAAGGAGGCTCCATCACGGAATGTACAAGAACTTTGAATGATATATCATAAAAGTTTAAATTGCGCTAAATCCAATTGTATCATTATTTGTATGGGTTGGCGATCAAAATCCGGAGATAATTCATTTCAAAGTCTGCACTTTTCGAGCCCGCTTAATACAACCTCTTATGGTCGAAGGCCTGGAGCAAACTTTTGACGATCAATTAAACTACTAAAATAGAATGTACAAGCAAAAAAAAAATTAGTTCCGTAACCCTGACATTCTTATCTTTAAGAAACCAGGTGATTTTATATGCGTTGTTGGTAAAAAAATAAATAAAATACTAAAATAAAAAATAAATAAAATACTAAAGCTAAAGTACTGTTTTGGCCTGCAGTTACGTTCTGTGAGTGCAGTGACAAACACTGCCAGACATATTGGTCTAGGGAGCGCCCACAATAAAAAGAATTTGAATTTGTTAAATAACATGAAAACTTTTAAGGTTATAACGCAGTAAATTACGGCAGTCGTTAATATTAGATTATTTGACAGCTGATTGTATAAATATGTAGTAAACTCTGTATAATAGCAGGTGGATTCAGTTGAAAATAAAACAAAGTTCATTACCAACATACTACTAGCATAAAAGGAAGCTTTCGTCTAGTGACATCGCATCGATTGTCACTGAATTTACTACCGCAGTAGACGATGGAGCCTCCTTAACGTACAATTTTTTTATTTTAATTCTGTATATAGGTGTATAGTGGATCTCTGGCGACTAGGTGACTAACAGGTTGCAGTGCGCATGGGGCATAACACGGGCTACGGCTGATGTTTGAATTTAAATAGCTTGTTGTAAATAATTAAACCGTTACAAACATATTGCTATTCATTCAACAGGTTTAACTAACATATTAAATACAAAAACTGATAGTAATAAAAAATGTACTTATTAAAATTTTCGTGTATATTGAATTTTAGCTTTATTTGATACATTTAAATTTAGCTTTTTTTCATAATATTTTTTCGCAGTAACTACCGTCTATCTGACTATCTGTTGCACTAACTGTCATATGTTAACTATCATAACATATCATATTATGCATATAGTCGTTATTATCTAAAACTCTTGCATAACATCGGTATTAGTTTCGTCGTCCATTCCGTTCGATATTTTGTCCAGGGTTCCAAAATTTTAGACACATTGTTGTACATGCAGTCTTCTTCCTCAACTATAACTTCAACGTGCTTAAAATAAGAGCAATTAAGAACAACTTATACCAACTTTTCTGCAGCTAAAATTATTTTCTGAGCCTTTTATTTACGAACAAGAAATTATTTTTTCAAAGGGTGGGTGGAATAAGTTTATTAATAATAACTTTGTTTAAGAGTAGTTCTGGTTAAAGAGTGTTTTTGTGTCAAACGAGGTAGGACAAATAGTTTGTACGCATGTAATGTACAGAGAAAAGTTTAAAGCAAATATGATGTTGACACACTGCACATGCACATTTGCTTAATTACATGTATATTTCGGCTACTCGTGTATGTATTAACAACTATGGTCTAATGGAGTTGGTAGCCATCTCATATATCGATCTCCATTGCTGTGTAACTAATTGATTCTCAATGAATCTAGCACGATATCTTACTATGCGAGTGATTCAAATAGAGAACTATGGAGAACTATACAGAGAAAGAGAGAGAGAGATAGCAAGTGGTGGCTCGGTCGGCTGGTTTGTGGGACGGCTTGCGGGAGACTGTGGGTTCGATTCCCAGTCAGTGCGACTTTTCGAGCAAGTACCTCTGTGAATTTTCACATGTGCTTTTTCACAACGCAATGCTCCTCGAGGAGGGATGGGAGACCTTCTCGCAACAAAAATTGCCTGCCACATAGATCCTTCGCTTTCGAGGTGGTCTATGTGACATTATCACCGTACCAACGAACTACAAAGTGTCTCGAATAATGTATAATGTGTAACCAATAATGTAACATGTAGTCAACATTTACAATATTGTAACTAATATAATGTAAATTGTGCCTGACTGTACAAAGGTTACATGTACTCGATTACGATAAAGCCTGAGAAATAAATACATCGCGATGGTAGGTATTTATTTACAACAAAAAAAAAAATCTATATTGTATAATCGTTACTTATCAGATAAATCGTATCTTCTGTACCGTATACCTGGAAAACTTTTTTGGCATTCTAGAAGAACTATTGCAAACTACGTAAGACAAATTTGTACTGTAAAAAAGTTACTCTCAACCATGTATATGATTTGAAAAAGTACACGTAAGAAATTTTAAGGTTGTTGAAGCATCTAATAATGAGTTAATAGCACAACTAAGATGATGTAAGCATATTATAACATGCATCGTTTTATCTACAAATCTTTTGTAGAATAAGGAAATTTAAATGAAAAAACGTGGAATCTTGGAGCATGGCTATTTAAAATTTTGTAGAATAGCTGATAAGTTACACGTACGATTATTTAGCTGACATTCTACATCGTTTGATTCTCCATGAGTAAAAATGTTTTCCCACCCATTAAACATGTCAGTATGTAGATGCTTTCAACATATCTATTATTCTACAAGGTACTTTTATTTGTGTGGGATTAGCAAATGTTAAACAACAGATAGTTTAAATTGCTTAAATTGAATATGCATGTCCATGCTGCAAGTCCTTCTATATCATGATCAAGTTCGAGTTTTGACTGTCACTTTACTTGCGGGGGGGAGGGATGTAACATTTTCATCACGTTTTCGTAACGTCTGAGGAAATCTGACAGTAAAAACTCGAACTCGATCGCGATATTGAAGGACTCGATCGAACCCCAGAATATCCGGATGAAGGATTTACCCAAAAATGCTCGAAATGCTATTTCAAGTAAAGGTAACACTTTATCAATAAATCTTCTATTTAAAAGTACGTAGGATAGTACGTAAACCATTATTGAATAAGCAATAAATGATAATATTTTAAGGTTATACTCCTATAGGTGCTTGATGCGCCAAAGTAAATCTACGATTTCAAAATTCTGAGCTTAAGAAAATATCTGATGGAAGTGGATTTTGCATACTGCTCCTTTTTCACTCCACCACTCTCGCCACACCGCCTCACGCCTCGGTTCCCTTCACTCCACACCACACCACACAACATCGCACCACGCCACGCTACTACAGCACAGCACACATTTTGAATTTGATTAAATTTGATTACTTATTCTTTAACTTACTCTCTCTAAAAAAAACTCTTTCCTTCAGACTGTAACCCACGATCTTCTACATACCAACTCAGTTCATAACTTAATTTAATGTTAATACTTATTTACTGTTTATCAATCAATTGGATTTGAATCGTAAATAAACTATTTATTTAAAAAACTAATTGTTTTAGTTAAACAAGTTTCTCCTTACTTAGAAATAAGTATATTTTAGCGGAGCAGCCCCACTATGTATTCATACATATTTATTTGTTTACTATTAAATAGTTCCTTAAACAATAAGTTAAATATTAATTATACAATTTCTTCCGTTTGTTCCAAATTCAAACAAATTTTCTAAAAATTTCGCTTGCATTTTATGAATACATTGATTTATTTTTATGACGTTTCATTCTTTCACAACTATTCATCTGTAATTAAGGTGATTTTTTGACTTAATGACGTTCATCAGTGTTAGTGGGGAAAAAGTTCAGAGAGGTGAGAGAAGCGCGAATATACAGCAAACGCTGGCAATTACGTTTTTCATACGGATACACTCACACACACGTTTTCACGCATACTTGTTACTTGTGTTGTTAGAAGAAAACATTTTGCAGATCTATTTAAAAATTTAATAGGTTTATCTTGAAGTAATTTTTCATTCAAACAAAATTGGGAGACTTATACGGATCATATAAATGCAATTTTACGTGATTTTTCCACAAGGTTACATGTTACGTTACATTTTTTTTTAAATTAAATATTTAAAAAAGGGTACAGCTAAATGATCTCTGTTTTTTTAGTATTTTTTATGTTTTTTGAATTATACGTTTAATGTTTGAATAATGTATGGTAAAAAAATCTATGTGTGATGAACGTCCGCAAGTGACATTCATTGGCATATAGTTCTGCCCTTTTAATGATAAAGCAGTACTTTTACCGGATGATTTTTCTCAATCTTTTAGATACAATTATATTTTGGGTACTAAATTCAGGATAGAAATAAGTGTGTAAGCACTGTCATGGGGTGCGCACGATACGGATTTAGCGAGGCAGATTATTCGCTCTCGACCGGGCCTGTGTTGCCCGGAAATTCTGGGCGACACCACCTATGAGATATACGCAGATCTCGTTCTCCGAAACACCGCACTATGGGTCAAATGGTTTTTTTTTTATTTAAAACCTTATAACTTGAGAAGAAAAAAAGATTAATCAAAACTTTTTTTTGGCGCTTCAAGCTGAGATAATAGAGAATAGAAGAAAACTATAGAGAATGTCTCGTCGTTGAAACCTAACCTCAAAATTAATGAGAAAACTCGTAAAAACAGTATTTTTAGCCGAAAAATCACTCAAATCGCTTTATAACAACACTGTCACTTTGATTCTTTAAAAAATTCTAACTTTTATCACTAGAGTTTGAGTTTTATACTTCCAACATAACCTTAAAATTCGAGATTGCAGGTAACAGTGTCAGAAACCTGATATTGTGTTAAGAATAAGGAATACTTCGAAAATTTTATTTAGAGCTTTTAAATAAAGTAATAGAGAATAGAGAAGTAGTATGAAAAAATATCATATTGTTAAACCCTAACCTCTTATTTGATTTAAATACAAGAAAAAAATATTCTGAGCCAATAAATCTTAAAAATGGCTTAATTTTAACTTTATAACATTATTATTTTTAATGATCGTAACTACTATCATGAGATTTTAATTTTTGTACTTTTAATATAACTTTAATATTGGAGATTACACGCTTGTAGTGTCAGAAATCTGACGTTATGAGGAGGAAAAAGAATAATTAGAGGATTATTTTTTGAGCTCCGAGATGAGACGATAAAGAATAGAGAAGAAATATTGAGAATCTCAGATCGTTAAGTACTAACCTTAAAAAAAAAAATCTAAATAACGTTCTTACACGGAGAGAACTCTGACACTACGATAGTTTAGAACTCTGTGTACTGCGTGAGTATGCAGAAGCGCGCACTGAATTCGTCAACATCCATAGATTCATTTTCATAAGTGTCGGTCTTCAGTTTGTTTTCAGAATTTTCATAGCGATCTCCAAAACTTTTATATTATTGTAGCGTTCATTATTTGATAATTCTATAGCTCGCTTTCTTATAGTAGAAATAGATGCTTTGCTAATCGGGGCAGGTTTTCTACCAGAATTGATTCTAATTCTCGGTACTTTTCGGGGGCGCCCATTTTTGTTTTTCTTTTGGTTTTGTGTTTTGCCCATTATTAGCTCATGTAGCTCATACAATTAAATATTCAATGGACTTAGTCCATTAGTTTATTCTCTCAGGTCTAGCTTCAGTTAGTAAAAATATTTATATTTTACGTAAAAAAAAATTAGTCATACGAAAGAGTTGAAATACATGAATAAAGTAAATTAATGGCTCATGAATAAAGAACGCGGTCTTAAAAAATAATTTTTTTACTGTTTTCTTTGATTGCTAGCAAAACGAAAAGTTAGCAAAATATTGCATACTATATTACACGATGTACCAGAAAAATGTAATATTTATAGCTATAGTTTACATTTAAAATATAGTGACCAGTTTTATCCAGAATATCCGTCTTACCTGGGTAGAAGTCTCCTTGTGACTAATACTCAAATGTTACAATACGTACTTTTATTTCACGATTTTTGTAAAACAGAAAGAATATTAGTAAGCTTTAACATTACTAAATAAATTAAATTGAATAACAATAACTCTTGTTGACAGTTGCTTAAATTTTTATGAAGTGGAAGGCTTTCTCAACTGAAAGATCAGCTCGAGCTATGTATGCAACATCATTATATGGATTGGTGATTTAATACTATACTACTAGCGTGGTGTCAGTTTTTGTACATGGTTAATAAGTTTATTCTAACTTTTCTTTTTATGAACTTGTTTTATTTATTTACTGAATACATTTAATATTGTATTTGTGAGTATTGACAAAAAAATTTTCCTCTTTCCAATATTTATCACATTTGCAGTTACACTTAAACACTAGCCAGCAAATTTTCAAATTCTCCTTAAGGTTGAGCATAGATGTAGGTCTTTAAACGAATATAATCATTAAACTTCAAAATCTACGTTAGTGTTCGGATAAATATGTAATAAGACAATTATAAATTGATCAAACTCAAAAATTGACTGGAAAACTGTGAAATTGTGTATTTTTTTAGGTTAGATATTGAACAAAATGTAGTCGAAAAAAGAAAAATAAATAATCTTGACCTGTCCTTCTTAAGAAAGTTAGATACATGCGTCTAAATTGGTTAAATTTTTGTCAGACTGAAAAATGGCTATTTTTGTTGTTTTTTTGAGGTTAGGAATGCAAACTTATGATAAAACCATACAATATTGGGACGAGAATTTACAAAACTATAGGAATTCTGACACGGTAATCGACATTATTTACGTTTACAGGATAGTGTATTTCACATCCATTTATTTATACTTATTTTTTAGGTTAGAAAAAAAATGTGACATGATGGAGCAATTTGGACATCAGATTTATGTTCAGCGACCTCAAGAACACATGGTACATGATATGGCGTCTTTGTGTGTCAAAACTTTTTTTGTGGTCCTGTGCATAAAACTTAATTATGCATGAAACGTAACCCAATAAAAATAATAGATGGATGTTACATAATTGACATCGTTTATTCGGGAAAAACATATTTTTATTGCTATCTTTAAATTTATCATAACTGCGACTTACGTAATGCATCAAATATTATTCTTCAACTTTTACGGCGTAATTTTTATAAAGTAAACTGTTATATTTAAATGACAAACCGTGATCTCTATCATTTGAGGTTACATATACCAAGCGGCCACTTTTGAGAAAAACAACTACAATAATCACTCTGTCTTATGCATGTAATATATAGAGATATGGTATTTATATAATACATTCGTTATGTACATTTTTTGCCGTTATTGTAGGTATATATGCTATTGTATCAAAACTAACAAGCCATGTCGAGCTGCACAGTACTATGTATAAATATATATATACTACTGTTAAATGTTAAGTGCAGTAGAATAGTCTCGTGTAGTTGAATCCTTTTTTATGAGCAATAACAGTTTACTTCAACAAGAGGAAAAATTTCTTGAAAACTTACAATATTAAACTTCATTTTAGTAATAGCTACATGATATAATGTTCAGTATGAGTGTAATGTTTCATTACAGCAAGGTAGTTAATCATACAAGTTAATTATTGTTGACTTCAAAGATGCACAACATTAATCTATATCAACCCTGAATCTTATAAGGTAAGGTTAGGGGAATTTAATTAAAAATTCCGTGGATATAGTTATTACCGTTTGAAAAAAAAAAAAAAGTTGGTCAAGTCATTTAACAAATTTTTCAGTGAGAACGCTATTTTGATTTTTTTTTTAATAAGTGCTTAACGATCAAAGATTCTTAAAATTTTTTCTCTTTTCTTTATCATCTCATCTTTGAGCTCAAAAAATAATTCTTCCATTATTCCTTTTCCTTCTCATTACATCAGATTTCTGACACTACACGCCTATAATCTCCAATTTTAAAGTTACGTTAGAAGTACAAAAATTGAATTCTAGTGATAGTAGTTAGAATCACGTGAAATAGAAATGTTATAGAGTGGAAATGAAGTCATTTCAATGTTTTTTCGGCTCAGAAAATTTTTTTTATGTTTTCTAATCAATTCAGTGGTTAGGGTTTAACAATATGATATTTTTTATACCATCCCTCTATTCTCTATTACTTTATTTTAAAACTCTAAATGGGGTTCTCGAATTATTCCTCATTCTTATTATAATATTAAGTTTCTTACACTGTCAACTGTAATCTCGACTTTTAAGGTTATGTTAGGAGTACAAAAACATAATTCTAGTAATAGTATTTACTATGCATGAAAGTAATAATGATGTGAAGTAAAAATTAAGTCATTTTTACGATTTTTTGGCTCAGAATATTTTTTTCTTGTATTTTAATCAAAAAAGAGGTTAGGGTTTAACAATATGATATTTTTTCATACTACTTCTCTATTCTCTATTACTTTATGTAAAAGTTCTAAATAGAATTTTCGAAGTATTCCTTATTCTTAACATAATATCAGGTTTCTGACACTGTTACCTGCAATCTCGAATTTAAAGGTTATGCTGGAAGTATGAAACTCAAACTCTAGTGATAAAAGTTAGAATTGTTTGAAGAAGAAAAGTGACAGTGTTGTTATTAAGTGATTTGAGTGATTTTTCGGCTAAAAAAACTGTTTTTTCGAGTTTTCTCATTAATTTTGAGGTTAGGTTTCAACGACAAGACGTTCTCTATAGTTTTCCTCTATTCTCTATTATCTTAGCTTGAAGCGCCAAAAAAAAGTTTTGATTAATCTTTTTTCCTTCTCAAGTTATTGGGTTTTAAACAAAAACAAAACCATTTGACCCATCACCGCCGGGGCCAAGTATCGCGGTGACCTTGGATGTTGTCGCCTCTCGCGACGACTTTATCACAACACACGGGTGGGGGAGGGAAAATTAGGCACACCGAGAAATGAACACTCGCGAGTGTTATATTAAATTAAAATAAATATTTAAGAATACATAAAATCAATTACAAAATGTACTCGTGGGTGTGTGTGTGTGTTCGATCGCACGTCGAGCGCAATTGCTCGACGTGCTCACGGCGCGAGATCGCGAACCGGGCAGACCTACACAGATAACAATTTGGTACTTAAACAGCCTAGGTGATTGGACTGTTTGAGTTCAACCACACCTTTGAGGTATAACAGTCGTGAGCTCGACTTTATACAGGCAGAAGATTGCACTGTATGCGTTCAATACAGCATTGAACGGTGACGCGTCATACGTTGGCGCCACCTTACTCTGACAATAGGCTCTCTACAGTTTAGTGGTAGCGATGAACGTTCAGAAGCCAAAGAGGGGAAGCGCACGAGCTCGAGTCATGGGACCATTTCGGAACATTGGAAGGGCTCGGCTTCTTTGTATATATAGGTATACTTTGAGCATTTAATCTGCTTGAGCAACTTAACTTTATTAATTTCTTATTATGCCTCTAACAAAGAACAATTTACAATGGTAGAACAGGTTGTACTCATTGAACGAATGAATCTGAAAGTTCTCTTGCAAGGCTGACTGCTAAAAATCCACGGTAATAATGTTTCAAAGTTATTGTCAGTCATGCACTTAATAGTATAATTTAATAAGCTGTGGACATTTAACTCAATACATATTTATATAAAAATTCAATGATACTAAATTATTGCTTATTGAATAATTTTCATTTGACTGTAAATAAGCTCGCCATAATCTTATAAAAAATGTTGAGTACCATATGCAGTAGAGCCGTTGCACAATGGTCATATCTTTTGATAAAAACGAGTGGGTAATAAATAAAATTAGTCTTAAATATTCCTGTGTCGCATTTGAACCAACAACGCAAGTCTTGAGTAAATTGATGATTTCGATATCGCACAATTTTATAGCGGAAGAAAAGTTCATTTTATCTCTACCGTCAATGTCTTTTAATGTAAGATTATGTTTGTCTTTACCATAATTTTTAATAAAATTTTTATGTGTGCTAGAGAAACTATGAAATCACCCATAGGCAATATAATGCTGTCCTTTACTAAGCGACCTCTCATTTTAGTAGCAATATGGACGGGATCTTGAATGAACGTTGGGCCTATTAAAATTCGGGCATGGTACTCCTTAAAATGTATTTTCTTATTTTTTACTACTAAGTCACTATGGCACTGAAGTCCTATTTGAGTTCGGTATCTCATGGCCTTTAAGAGACGTAAGTCTCTATTACTTGAGTAACCGACTACTTCAATGCCTTGTGATTTTAAATGATCATTCATATACTACCATCTCTGAAGTACATCAACAGCGGTAAACTCATTGCATGTACCAAACATTAACAAACAAAAAGATGACGCATCGGTAAGTAAAGGCTGAGCTATGTATATGTACAGTATATTGGATCCCTTATTATTATTATTCTTGAAATATTCTTCTATTGTCTTCGCCGATTTTGCGATGAAAGAGTATGCTATTGGCATTGAATTTTTGTCCAAAGGTAACGCAAACCCTACGACTTGATTAGTTGTTGAATTATATTGAACTCGATTGTTAAGTCTTGTACCATCTTCACTAAGCCCTATCTTTGCTGGAAGATAACGGTCTTTCAAAAATTTTTTGAGTTCATCGACGAGATAACAACCCTCGATTACGTTTCCTTGATCGTGTATAAACCGTCTAATGCAAGTTATTGAAGGCATGGGTAAATTGTCTGATAAAGTTTTATATAACATTGGACCTCTTGTTATTAGAATAAATGCGGCTATTAATTTGAAAGAGATAGAGTACCGGAAACCGTTTTTGTTTTTTGTCAAATTTTGTTCAGCAGTTTGCAGCAGAATTGTTAATGAGTTGCTTTTAGAATACAGAGAACTTCTCAAATCTAAGGGTCGTTTTGATGACAAGGAAACTGGTTTCTTGAGAACTTCTATCTGCTTTTTTTGCAAGATCAATTACATTTTTTAGAATAATTTTTTCTCCTACGGTGAAAGTAAACTCGTCAGGTATTTAATTAAACGTACCGTAAAGAGATTTTAGTTGATCTGTAGTGGCATTTGCTGGCATTTCACTTCTGTACGTTTTTCCTCGCACCTGTTGTTGTATGGAGTCAAAATAAGTTTCATTCAACTGGCTGGTAACATAAATGGTGTCTAAATTTTAATACAAAAAAATATTTTTCAAATGATGAGGCAGAGTAAAATTCAAATTTTCTTCCACGTAGTTCCAAACTTTTCCCGCGAGTCGATACATTGTCCTTTGCATTTTTTAGCAGCATGTAAACTAATTGACATTTTGTCCTATTTCAGAAAACCTTTATTTAATTTCGTTTATAAACGAATAGATGATTATTGAAAATACAGTTAATATTATTATCTCGATTATTAATAGAGAATTCAAACGTTATATTGGCTGCATATGTCACTGGATCGAGCCATTTTGCATGAAAAACGTTTGAGTAAAGTACACTTATGATGCAAAAAAAGAGATACTTTGAACTGTAAAATCGAATAATTAAAATTAGCAAGATCTGTAAGCCTTTACACTATCACAGACACCGTAGATTTGTAAAAAAAAAACATGTAAAATTTCAATCTCTTATGATTATTACATGCCTTGCTGTATGTGAGAGTACTTAAACTGCTTTTAGTCGTTTAAATATGAACCGCGCGCATTTCGTACAGCTCCTCATACCCCTCCGTCTGAGTGCAGCATTAAGTAAGCTTTGATACTGTCAATGGTCCGTGATGAAAACAAATTCAAATTTTGTAACTGCTCACTGGCCAAATTGTAGATTTGTAAAATATTTTTTTGAATTATCGAGTGGTCCTGACTACTTAAATTTTTATGTACCATCGTAAAGTAACAGTATACCAAGAACGTTAGTTTTCTTTCGAAACTTTGTTGTTCCTGACTTGGTATTCGAATACCCATTTCCCGTAAGTATCAATTTTAAAATAAACAAGAAATATTTATTAGTTTTATATGATATGCATTGATAATATTACTGACGTTTGCTCCTAGATGCTACTTCGGACATTATCAACCATCGGAATTTCGGTAGAACGATGTTTCACTCGTACTTCTATGATAAAGCAACGCATGCATAACCTATGTTTTATAAGTATTTTGGAGTACACACTAGGTCATGCCTACTTATTAGCGACCTACGCAAGGTCATATAAAAATTGAGTTTCATTTCAAGCTTTACGAAAATCATGGTAAGTATTAAAATGTTGACTGATACTGTATCCGTACGTACTGTGTATTTATGAGCTACCAGCTATTCATTTCACGTCATGACGTTTCAGTTTTTACTTTAGTAGTACAAGTTTTTATACCTAGCCAACAGAAAATCTTCGAGCTATTTAAAGGCGTTCAAGGAGGCCAACGTAAAAGTTTATTGATAGGTAATATTCAGTAAGCTCGTCTGTGATTTGGTCTTTAGTTGCTGATACCCAGCCAAGAGCCGATCCATGACGAAGACCTCTCTCTCTCTCTTCGGGCAAGGCTGTGATAGTCTTCGTTGTACTTGCAGCAGTAACAACAGCAGCAGGAGTCTGCATGCTTATCCACCCTCTTCGTGAACCAACAGTTGCTTCATCTTTACGTCAACACAATCTTCCAGAGCGTAGGCTTCAACTCTAACTCATTTCTTAGGTAATCCGTCGAAAATTGACTATTTAGATGTAATTTTTTTGTAACAGGTAAAACATGAACGTTGAGTTCAAATAAGAGCAGAGGATAAAAAAATATTTGGATTGTCTTTTTTATAAATGAAAAGTATGTACACGTATCCATTTTAGTTCATAATTAGAGAAATCATCTTTTCTACACCACTTGTTTTGTAAATTATTTTCTTTCGATTTTGGTCAAACTTTATGCCATCAAAAGGTTATTACACATCATATTATGTACACGTATCCATCCACAGAGTTGTATCTACGTACTGAAACATTTTATAAGTTCTTATCTATAATTCTAATTATATAAGTTCTTAAAGATTTATTTTTTATTGGTTTCCAGTTGAAATTGTATTCACTCAAAACAAGGATGACCGATTCTCAAAATTTTTGGCAAGTCGTTGAAAACGGATGTCAAATAACAGTTCCTACTCATTTGAAAAATTGTCTCAGTGCTTTGACATTAGATAACTATTAGTGTCCAGGTATGGAAACATACATTCGATTAGATGCCTATTTTTCTCAAGTTACAGGCAATCAAGTAAAATCATTTTATGGTACCTACTCCAAGAATTATAAAGAGTTTTAATTAGAAATCTTTCTCCAAACCTAGCTCCAGTTCCTGTTTCCCCACCCTAAATGTCATTCAACAAATTTTTAAAGAAGAAAGGTCAAGAAGTATGAGGACGAAAAACTACCGTAAAAGATGATCGGCAAGCCACCTTTCTACCATTGTTACGTCTAGTGGATGAAAGAAGTACTACAGAGTCATTTCTTCAAACGAGAGTCTGTGAATAATTACAATTGAACTTCACTTACAGGTCAGTTCGTTTGATTTTTTATTAATGGTTCATTAAGTTATAAAGTGTCCAGTCAGTACTCTTAGTTACCTTGTGATTGACACTTGTGTTGGTTAAAATTTTTTATTAAACAATAAAGTGGTCCGTAAAGCCATTCCCTAAACTATCTAGTGATTAGCTTGTATCTTGTTATGAAAAAAAAAATTGATTAACTTATAAAGTGACTAGTAAGCACCACTTTCTCCCTAGTTTATTAGAAAGAACCAATTTAAAATTTTGTCCTAGGCTGTGTTCGCGAAAGGCTTGGTTAGTTAAATCAGTTAAGGGCACGGGATCATTTACTATGAGTGCGAGGCAGACAGTGACATCATATCGCCTCACTTGCTATCTTGATAAATGATCACGTGACATTAATTGATAATTTCGTTATGACCTGGCTGGTCCTTTGGCATGGAGCACAAAGCTGTAGGTAGCGTGTTTCATCTGGCAGATGGCGTTGTTAGGGTAGGTCCTTGACCCAGTGAAGCACAAAAGTGTCAAGCCACGCTTAGGGAGGTCTCTGCTACTTTGGAAATTGGCTTCTAAGTATTTGGAAGCTCCTGGTGTTAACGCAGCTGTTTGTTCCCCTGAAGAAAAGTTCTATCCCAAAAACTCGTGGAAATAATGTCTAGGTTATTAACCTGAGCCTAGAAAACCGTGTACTTGACTTTTGGACTATTTTGGCTAAGCTTAGAAAGTTTACAGAGGCGTACGTACCATTTGTAAAGGAGCACCAAACTGAACATCGCAAGGTCTGCAATAGCCTGGCTTCTATGGAACTCAAAGTTCAACTTTCTACCTGCCTCCTGGTGTCTGTCTCTTTTATATGCTCCTCTGGGTCCAGTTATGTGGGTTTCAGATATAAACTCTGCAGACTATGTGTATCCTGAGAAGTATGAGTCAGCTTGTAAGCTTGCGTGATTGCTTTGGGATATGGGCCGCACCTTGTTGACCTGGATAGATTAGGTGCGGAGGTGAGTTAACTTGCGTGCGACTTCTAGAAATGCGGATATAACGAGGGGAGTGTGAGTGGGTCAGAACTTGTGAGAGGGCTTACGTCTTTTAAAAAGTACATGCATGCAGGATTGCGACTGAGTCAGAGATTATACAAGAGTTTGTGGCTTTCTTGGAAGGTACATTTGTGCAGGAGTGTGATTGAGTCAAAGCTTATACAAGGGCTTGTGTCTTGTTGAAAAGCGTGGGCAGAAAGATGAATGAGTCATTGCTTATATATGCATTGATGATTCCTCCTAAAACAAAAATATCGTCTCCTCAAAGTCCAAAATGTTTGTTATAGTAAGGGAGCATTTATAGAGCCTTTTTTATATGAATTCATTTGTTCCGAAGTCGTCTGGGATCATTCTATATTATTTTATTGCTATTATTACTTGTTATTACTTCTACTGTCATTGTCATTGTTATTGCTATATTATTACTTGCCCTATTATAAAAGGGTCTTTAATTTTGGCGCATATCGCTTGATTCTTGAGATTGGTATACTTGGATACACCTTTGCATGCATAATACATGGAGTCAGCTTCTTACAGCATCCTCTTCAGAAAAATCGCGAAAATGTACTTAGTTCGTGCTTTTTGTGTATAAAGTTAAACTGACAAGATATCGCATCTTTTGTACGCATATTTAACTCTATATACATCGATAGTTGCTTTGGTGCGGAAGGAGCTTTGAGCCCGTATCGGGCGTAAGCGTTATGTATGTGTATAGAGTCTAATTTTAGGCGATTACTTTCAGTATATAATGTAGAGATGGTTTTAGCATGGTATTTTAATTTTTGAGTGTATTTACATGTTTTCTTCCTACTGATATACATTAGTAGCGTTTTGTGCAGACTCAATCCTCAACCAGGGGTTCTCAGTTTATCAGATAAGTATCTTGGCAGCTTACCCCTTCATTGTGTATAAGTATACTCTACATAAAATTCTCTTTTCTTTTTTTTTAGGATTATCAATCTATTGGAGCTTTTTCTTGGATAAGGTCATACCTCTTTGAGTCCAGATTACCAATCAAGTTTATTCTAGCAGACTTATGTATTACAGTGTTTTGATGAGCATTAAGGGCTAGAAAGTCACAGAAAATTAATTTCTCTCCATTTGCTTAGAAATTGTTCTTGAGAAAAGGCTTATTCAAAAGGAAGCGGTAAGATTGATGCGAATAACTTAGATTAATTCGCTGACTACTCTCTCTTTACTTATTAAGCTCAAGCAAAACCCCTACTGTAATAATGAACATCTCAACATACAGAGTTAGGGGAGTGTGAACAAGAGGCGCATGCTGAAAGGATGGAATGAACTTTCTTCCTTTTGCATGCGAAGGTCTCCCTTACACTGATTGTTTCTATCAGTGTTTATCTTGATTTCTTCTATGTTCCAAAATACAAATATTTAAAAAATCTGTTTCAGATTTTGGTGTAAATATGAAGAGCCCTGACGGAAACACAGTTTTGCACAATGACGATGTCAAAGGAGGTGAAAGCACCAAGGAACTTGTAAGGACTTTGGAACGAACATGATGCAAATAATAATGCAATTTGAAACACCGAAGGTAATTATTTATATTTTTATTTACAAAACCAGAGTAAGTATGATTTTATCGTTTATCTTTCTCTTATAGCTATCTTATCTGAATTTAAATATTTAATGAATGAAAAATCTCTCATTGAAGTAACTCAACCTTAAATAAGATAAAATGAATAAGGAAGAACAGTTAACACTATTTGTATTAAAAAAAAAGAGGAAAAAATACCTGTATTTAATAAACTAGTCATATTTTATGCTGTGAGTAAAATTAGTAAAAAAAAATTACGTCATGAAGGTCCGACTTATCAAATTTACCCCTATTCCGTAAGCATTACAATAGATAAAGTGGGTAGTTTGAATAAAATTCGAAAAATAGTTAAAAGTTGCAGGTATCTTGTGAAGTGGCAAAGCTTGTGTGACGTTGCACTTTCGCGCCCTGAGACACTATAGGGTGTCGCAGCTAGGGCGGTCCTGAGACAACGTTCAAAGACACTTACAAAGATCCTCTCGCCAGAGTCCGCTGTATCCTGAAACGCGAAAAAGCAATACTGGATTAGCACAATGGCGCGGTAATTACAAATATTTTATAATACGCAATCACACAGATAGACCCTTATATACTAGAACTACACATTCTTGGACTTTTCTTCGGCGCTATGTCTTCTTTTCTCTCCTTGGCGCTACTCTTTGTATCCGATTACTCTCACGTAGAACATGAAACACACAGACCCGGACCTTTATTAGCTTCTTGTAAATAAAAATAGATTCCACCTTGATGACGCGTTTTGGCGCTTAATGCTATGGGGTCAGAGAAAAATGACTCCGTCAAACTTGTTATAATTTAAGTATGTAGGTATCAAAATAGTAAACTTGGTTACAATTTGGGTTATAATAATTACTCATAGAATGGTAAAGCTGATTTGTATTTGGCTTTTGTCAAATGGAATAGATATGGCTTACAAGTTTTCTTCAGAGTTGAAAACTATCCCATCCTTTATGTTCCTCCTGGTGCTAATCCACACCTTTTGACACTGGAGATTTCGGAAACTCTTGCCCTCAAGATGAATGCTTCTTATCTTCTATTCTGAGCTTCTGACAAGTTAGCATTGTATACAATACTACTCTTCTCCTTCTCCATATATAGATATTTTATATGTCTGATGTCACGGATTTTTTGTTTCCTTCTTCAAACTCTCCGGAGCACCTTTTCGAGAATGTCAGCCTCTCAACTGTTGGTAGGACAAGGGGGCTGCCAGTGGGCTGTAAGCCTACACTTGGCTTAGTGCAATTCACGATGGTGTATGCAACCACTGCTCTAGTTACTAGGGAATGAGTAAGGACAATTTAAGGAGCTTCAATCCGTAGTGGAGCAATCCCTGAAGGATCAGCAGGCTCCGCAATAGCCGGCTCGTGGAATAATTTCGGCACTTTCCCAAGAATTTATTTATCTTCATGAAAAATTCAGGGTAATCCCGGTTGACACAGGACGCACAGTATATCGTATCTAGATGATTGTATCATTCAGTATCTTTTGTCTGAGAAATCTGCGTATACGGGAATATTATCGATGTCATCGAACAAACCGTCCAGGAATAAAAAATTGTCCATGCCTTAGTATTTGCATGCTAATAGAAGTAAAGGGTTTAAAAGAAGACTTTAAAATATGTTTGATGTTATAGGTTCCAAAAATGTGTACCTGGTAAGTTCGTGATTTGTTCGGCGTTAGCAAGAAGAATAATTGGCGAAAGGTTTGAGGGGGAGAAATTAGAGGGTCTTAAGGTCCGTTCGATTCAGAAGGATTTATGTTAGAGACCTTGTGTCTCATTCTCTGAGGCGAACCACGTCTGTAATTCTGTAGGTATCATACGTAGCTATTTTAACTGTTGCAAAATTGGAGTCTTGTCTCTGCAGTCTACTGACATAAAATGTGCAATATTGCCCTTTCTCATAAACGATTGGTCTCTTGAAAATTTGACATGCTCTATAATCAGTAAAACTTCCGTGTCATCGTCGATGTTGTACATATCGTTGTCAGCTCTAACCCTTTTGTTACTTGTCGTCAGTCCACAATCCCTAAAATCTCTTTTCCAATTACTTTTTGTTATCTCTGTAAGAGTGTCCCCTTGGTTTGTCTGAGCAGAGGCGTCTGTGTCTTCTTTGGTTCTTTGTTCTCTTTGAATTAGCAATCTGTATACCAGGGTCAGATTGTTTGTGGCCTTGTTAAAAAGCGTGTGAAGGAAGGTGAATAAGTCAGTGCTTATATATGCATTGATGATTTCTCCTGAAACGAAAATATCGCCTCCCCAAGATCCAAAATATTTTTTACAATAAGGAAGCTTTTATAGAGCTTTTTTATATGAATTGATAAGTTCTGAAGTTGTCTGGGATAATTTTATATTACTTTGTTGCTATCATTATCGTTACTGCTATCATCGTTGTCATTGTTATTACTATTTTATTACCCACTCTATATTAAAAGATTTTTAATTTTGGCACATATCGCTTGACTCCTAACGTCAGTACGCTCGGTACAAGCTCTATTATCGTGAGAAGCTCATATATTTATATATGTTTCACATATATATGGGTCTTTCTTTTACAAACCGAACGGATTTTGCTAAAAATTAATCGTCACCTCTCCGATTCGGCTGAAATTTTTTTTCCAGTTTCTATATTCATAAACAATTAGAGATACGTATCTAAGGAACTCTCTTTTTATCGCCTATTTTCTATTTTATAAGTTAAAACAAATTTCATAATAGTGGTTGGAGACTCATTTTAAATAATGTATAGCTCCAAATTTTTAAGAGCTACAAAATTTTTACCAATGGCACTTTTTAGCTAAAGAGTTTAGCTTTGAGAAAAAAATTAAGAAAAAAGTATCAACAAATCAATATCGTTATTAACAATTTAATTGTTTTAATCGATTTTTAACACTTGCCCCCAAAATTAATCGAGTTGTTATTATTACCATTGTATTCTGTGTCAAATTTTACGTAAAAATTATGTTTGTAAAATATGGAGACTTTTCAATTGTTATTGTTAAAATATTAATTTATTCAGCGCGTAATGGTAAAAAAAACTGTTTTATGAGCATAAAATGATATCTGTATCTCGTATTAAAAAAAGTTAAACGTAAAAGTTGTAGATAATTGAAAAATCTACAGCTTTTGTCTTTACAATTTCTCAGTATAACCTTAAAATTTTGTATTATCATGCAAAAAAGCGAGAAATCACCATTTTATCATTTATTTAGTACAAATTTTCATTAAAATTAGATCATAAGTGATTTGTTTTTTAATCTAATCTCTGGAATGATGAAAAACGAATTTTCATAAAAAAAAAAAAATAAGATTATTAACCACTTGACAAAAAAATAATAACAATGCTCGACGTAACGTCAACACGTAAATTGTTTTTGTTCTTCAAATTTTTTTATTGCTACTTTGTTTTTTGTTGTTTTATTAATTGTCTGCTTTTATATAAAAAATAGATCTTTCATCTCTTTGATTTTTTGGAATTTTAAAATTTCGTGGGGAAGCCTGCCTACAGCACGATCCATGATTCAAAGTGTTACCCACGCTACTCACGTACACTGCCCGTACTACTAGTTCGTTGGCTTTTGGATCAGCTGTTCGTTTATTTTGGTCTGCTACTAAGGCATATTCTCACTAGTTGTAATTTAAAGTTGAATAATTTTTGCTTTGTAACAATGCCACAGAAAGAGTCACGTAAAATGAAAAATACTAGTTATCGATCAGACAGATGTTTAAATTCTCTTAATCTCAAACATCCAACAACAAACACTTCTGATTTGAGGACAGTAAATGAAAACCAGCTTTTGAAACTGGACTTGGCAATTTCGTCAGATGCATTATAACAAAAAATTTGTTCTTCTTGCCGCTTGAAGTTATCAAAGTTGAAAAAACAAGATAAAAAAGAGAGTGAAAATGAACTACCAGAATTGGTACGTGCAATATTTTGATAATTATATTGAGTTCAGACATACCTTACCTCTAGTAGAATTTTATGTCGATGTTTAAGTCTAATTTTTTTTTTTTAGACGCTACAAAAGGTGGATTCTTCAAGTAAAGAATCTGATACAAAAGTTGGGAGCAGTGACGGTACATCTGGATTTTTGGGAGATAATCCATCTTTGCAAAGTGAACAAGTGGGTTTTTTCAACAAAGCATTAAGCTTCTTAGGATATTCGCCCATCAAAAAACAAAAACTATCGTCGAAAAGGTATTTGGAAAAAAAAAATCAAAACAAAATTCATCCGCAATTGATAAAAAAATTTTTAATTTGAGCTCAGATGATCCAGATGATCTTGAAGCAGAAAATAACAAGTCCTCGATAGTAAGTACTTTGTAAGAAAGTTTCAATACTTCGTCTGACCGCGCTTATAAAATTAAAATTTTGACTATTTTTCGATCGTGTTCTTATAAAAAAATTGAGGACACATTTCCTTTCACAACTCGTTACATGATAGGCATAGCAAAAAATGTTGCTCGAGATAAGGGATTAATTGGGGATCCAAATCCAAAACAACATACATCTTTAGATGATAATGTTATCTATACAATTCTTAGCTTGTACCAGTCTGACGACTACACTTAATATATGCCTGGAAAAAAAATTACGTTTCGATAAAAGTAGACGGCAAATCAGTGCCTATTCAAAAAAGACTAGTATTAAATAATTTAAAAGAATTGTATGAAATTTTGACTTGTACGTATCCAACTATGAAATGTAGTTTCTTAAAGTTTGCTAGCTTAAGGCCGAAATAAAATGTGTTTTGGCAGGTGCTTCTGTTACTCTGTTCATGTATGTCCTATACATGAAAATGTTAGTTTACTAGTGAGTAGTGCCAATTTTGAATCACTTACTTCCGGTTCTGCACTGCCTTTGATCAATTATAAGAATTGTTTGGATCGTATGGCATGCAAAAACAAAACGACTGATTGTTATTTAAATTCTTGTAAGAAGTGTCCAGGCGTGATGTTATTGAGCAACTGAAGGAAATTTTTGAAGAAAAATGAATTGGAATTGTTACCTACAAACAATGGGTTACGGTTGAAAGAATCTCATTGCAGACCCTAATATCTTCAGTTGATGAATTTTTATAGAAGTTAAGTGAAGGTTGGCAAAAACTGTTGATTCATTCATGTTGGTTAACAAACAAAGGGATTTTTTAAATGAGATGAAAAATAAACTGAGAGAAAACGAGTGTATCGTAATTTGCGACTTTTCAGAAAATTATGCTTTCGTAATTTAAAATTCGGTTCAGGGTGTACATTGGAACAACGATCAAGCAACCGTACACCCATTTTCAGTTTATCATAGGAGTGGCTTGGATGAATTAAAAATTTTAAGTTTTGTTTGCATTTCTGAATGCCTACATCATGACACTATTGCCATACATTTATATCAGGAGCAGTTGATTGAATTTATTAAAATAAATTTGCCCTGTGTTAATGAAATAATATACATGTCTGACAATGGGAGTGGACAGTATAAAAATGAAAATAACTTCATTAATCTCACTCGTTACTTTGAAGACTTAAAAATAGCAGCAGAGTGGCATTTTTTCCCCACTTTACATGGAAAGGGGCCATGCGACGGAATAGGCTGGATTATAAAACGACTAGCTGCCAGAGCAAGTCTTTAGAGAATTAACAATCCCATTCGAACGCCGTGAGAACTTTTTGATTGGGCCACAGAATCACTGTCAAATATTACTTTTCGTTATCCTGCAAATGATGATTACGAAGAAGAAAGAAAATTAGGGTCAGAGAAGTTTTTGAAAGCAACAACAATTAAGGGAACGTTAAAATATCATAGCATGGTTCCACTATCTCATCAAAAATTAGAAGCAAGGCTGTTTTCTTTACACGACAAAACAAATATTGTGAAAATTTTCAAGTGACATAATTTTGTTATCAAACTGTAAAAAAAAGTTTTGCTTGTACATGAAAATTTTGTTACGTCTATAAATAAATTTTAAGCAATCATAATGTTTACTTGGTTTTTATTACACATTTTTATTAATTCAGTAAAATATAATTTCGTCTGTTGTTATTGCTCATATCCGTTTTACGAGCAAAAAAATTACTTTCAATAAATGATAAAATGGTAATTTCTCGCTTTTTTGCATGTTAATACAAAATTTTGAGGTTATACTGACAAACGATAAGTAAAAAAGTTGTAGATCTTTCAATTATCTACAACTTTTACGTTTAACTTTTCTTAATACGAGATACAGATATCATTTTATACCCATAAAGCAGTTTTTTTTACCATTACGCACTACATAAATTAATATTTTAACAATAACAATTAAAAAGTCTCCATATTTTACAAACATAATTTTTACGTAAAATTTGTCACGAAATACGATCGTAATAATAAAAACTCGATTAATTTTGGCAGCAATTGTTAAAAATCAATTAAAACAATTAAAATATAAATAAAATCATTAATTTTTTGATAATTTTTTTTTAAATTTTTTTTCTTAAAGTTCAACTCTTCAACTAGAAAAGTGCCATTGGTGAAAATTTTGTAGCTCTTAAAAATTTGGAGCTATACATTATTTAAAATGAGTCTTCAACTACTATTATGAAATTTGCTATAATTTATAAAATCGAAAAAAGGCTATTAAAAAAAAAATTCCTTGGACACGTATCTCTTATTTTTCAATATAAAAACTGGAAAAAAATTTTCAGCCGAGGAGAGGTAAAGGTCAAAATCCGTTCGATTTGTAAAAGAATTACCCATATACCTTTAGATCGATAATACAGATAGATCGATAACATGGTGTCAGCTCCATACAACTTCAACTCACCAAGCCTTTCGTGAACACAGACCTAATCGTACTTAACTGTGCTGTTTACTAGGTGTTGGCTATCGATACCACCAGATCAGTACGGTTAGGACATCGGGAATAATTTTCTACATAGCTCTGGTACTGGCTTAGCAAAGATTGAAATATCTGTTTAGTTCATTTTTTTTCCAACCTCATCAATGATGAAAGTGGTAAAATGTGTAATATCAATATTTGCCTAATAACTCGTGTATTAAATCGCTTTTATTTTGTTTAGATCGAAGTCAAATTCAGCTAAAGATTGTCTTAATTTACTGGCGACAGGTTTTTTCGATGAATTTCTTATTTCTTCAGTCAAAACGTATGGTTGAATTTTAGAGTAAAAAAATAATTGTGATTTATTTTTTTGACGAGCATATGAAAAAACAATTTTTTCTCCGAAATGTTCGATCAGTAAATTTTTGAGGTACCTATTATTTATTGCACACGATAGACTTTCATTAATAATTTTCGTAACATTACTAAGTTCAAATGCTATTCCTGCGAAAAAATTGCGTTCTAAGGTTTTAAAAAAATTCAAAATGAGCAATTGTAATTCACTGTCATTGCTGTCTTCTGACTTAGTATCATTTTCAGATTGTACATTATTCAACAGATTATTTTTTAAGTTATTTTCTTTCGGTGAAATAGAAATTGCACCTTTTGAGCCATAGTTTTTCTTTTCATAATCAATCATGCATTTTTTATGATAATTAAGCTGTGCTTTGACGATTTCGTCCGGTGACTGTAAACTTGATGTCCTTTTAAAAACATCATCTTGGAGCATACGCGTTAGCTGATAAAAAGACGTTCCTTTTTCTAAAGTCCTCAAGCATATACTTTTTCGATAACTCCATTCTTTTTTATTTGATTGTAGATGATACACTTTATTTCTATGATATTTTTTGACTGAAAACTGTTTTGAGCATACGGCTCGTGTAAAGAATCCTTTGATCGAGTCAATCGAATATTTTGTGAATTTTCGAACACATCATTCGTGTCATCTATATTGCGGCTACTGCTAGTGTGCGTTTCCGTTTCATTTGAACTCTGTGGTTTTGATACTAATTTTGAGTGATTAACAGTGTATTTTCGATAGCATGTAGTATGATAATTAAGACAGTCTGAAAACAATATTGACCATCACTTTAATTGAAAAATACAGGAACTAACATTAACATAATTATATTACAAATAAAATTCAACCTATTTAAGAAGTGGATGAAGTTGATTGATCAATGTTTAATAGTGAATTTAATTATTATACGAAAAAAGTCTAATACCGAGTATAAAATACATGATATAAGATGGAAAACTTATGAAAATCAATCGAATTTT
This sequence comes from Copidosoma floridanum, assembly GCF_036245765.1. Taxonomy (NCBI): domain Eukaryota; kingdom Metazoa; phylum Arthropoda; class Insecta; order Hymenoptera; family Encyrtidae; genus Copidosoma; species Copidosoma floridanum. Next base: position 131,974 of record NW_028321908.1, on the reverse strand, counting down.
AAAAAATTATTTCCCAGCTGATACTAAAATAATGAAAATAAAATTTAAAGTATTCAATTGTCTTTTTACGCAAGTATATGAATTTGGTAGAAAAAACTCACTTTTGTCGTCTAAGCACAATAGACGGTCGTTAACGTTGTCATTCTGTATTTCAGCTATTTCACACACTTTTTCTCGTCCAACTTTTCCACTGCCAATATCGAAAGAACTTTTTTTGTTACAAATAATGCATAGATTACTTTTAATTTGTTCGCTAGATCCATTTACAAGAGGCAACTTGTTGAGCTTCATTTTACACTTAAGCCATACTGTCAGATTGACAGCCGTATGCATAAACAGTTGAAAGTGCAAGTTTAAACCCGTCTTTTGTTTGCACGTTTAAGCCCGTCTTTTGTTTGCACGTTTTTTCTGCGAACATTTGAAAGACGGCGAGAAATTGAAATACCATATTTTTAAAATAAATATATTTTTACATTCACGAGCATTATAACAAAGAAATTCGAAAAATTTACATTATTGTTAATGAAATTTTTAATACAATTATTAAATAAGTTACAAATTGGTACTTACCTAATTTTTAAATTAAGAATTCCTTGTTGAGTAAAAAATTAATTAGTTTGACTTTTAACTTAATTAGTTTGTTTATAAAAACAGTAAATTATTCATAGGTAAGTATTATGATACAGAGTTAACATACTCAACATGGTTTCATTGATTCTGGAAAACCGATATATTTTAATTTGTTGTAATTGTTAAAAAATTTATTGATAATTACCTGATTCGCCAATGAGAATTTGTTGTTGAGTAAAAAATGAGTCAGAGTGTGATAATCTAAAAGAACTCATACTTAACTCCTGGCGCCCGAACAGGCCTCGAAGAAAATCAGAAAAAGTACCGAAAAATGCAATTTGTTTATGAGCGTGTAAGACAATGTTTACAACTAAAATTAGTTCTTTCCATGGTACCACTTGATAGTCGTAGGTTCAAAGAAAACAATTATCTTTGAAAAATGCAAAAATATTCATTTTCACAAAAGTTAATAACATATAAAAGTAGGGTAAATACGCGATTTTCCAACTTTAAATAATTAATAACTCTTTATGCATGCATATTTTGTATACAACATATATAAAGTTTTTTTCTTGTTTTGAGCCATATTTTACGATAAAAATTTTTCCGCATGAAATTTTGCAGTTTTTCTTTATTGTTTAAACAATTGCGTTTTAAACAAAATGTACCACTTTTTGTGAGTTCTGAACGACATATTCGTATTCAGCGGCAAAAAATACATACGATTACATAGTTTTGATACGGTATTTTTGCATTGCATACGGGACGAGCCCTAGCGCCAGGACTATGGGTCCCTTGTTACGGTCAACCGCTAAACGCCGCCACAGCTAATACACGGCCATCGCTAAACCATTAAGGCCTCGCGCATTCTCCAAACTTAATCATCTCCCGATGCTTTCTTGCATACACACACATTAAGCACCTCCTGTACGTGTACTCTCAATCTATAATAGTGGGGTTACACCCCCTGCACGCTTCGTGCTCCAACCCCCTATCAGTTGGGGCTCGTACCAATAATTATTAAGCTAAAGTAACAGAAATATAAAAAAAATTTTTACTTGATTTGTAGAGGGTGGTAGGGAGGGTATGTAAAATTTTCCACATATTTCACTATGTAATTTATAGTAGTTGTTTATGTGGGTCATTTCTTACACACCTCCACCAACTCCCAAAACCATCCCACAAACTAACCACATAATAAGGTGAAGTTCGCTTAATTTGTCAATTATTTTTATCTTTTTTTTATTTACTGAAACCCTTCACAGATACCCCATCAACCTCCTGCACGATTTTTATTTTCCCTCTACCGATCACCCACCCATATACGTACTCTTCATCTATGTAAGTCAGTACAAGCAATGATCCTCAAAACGTTGACACTACTCTTTTTTAGCTTTTTTTAAGGATTCTAATGGAAGAGACAGTAGCCAATTAGAAATAGGTAGCTGTTTTCTTAGACATTCAGTTTTTCCAGTTTTCCGATTTCATTTATTTATTCGAGGATAGTGTTAGTGGTACTGCCAGAGGTGCTGTTAAGATTAGCTCTTAATTTTTGTACGTAAAAATAATACTACAACATTATGCAATAAATATATTTTTTTGCTGTTTAAACTTTTTTAAATGAAAACTTCTTACGTCGCGTTGGGCACTTTTGTGGGTGAGCATTTTCAGCCGTTCTCGCGACAGACGAGATTTTACACAGATATACTCCGCGTGTATTCTTATAATATATGTATACTATACGCGCTCTTTGTATGGGTATTCGTTCGTGCTCTCGCAACAGACGAGATTACATACCTATATGTATACTCAGAGTGTATAGGTATGCGAGAGCGCTGCATGCTATAGCCTATACGCAGCATTGTTGGTCTGAGCATTATTCGATTATTCCACGCTCACAGTTCATGCTTGATCGCACATAGCGCCGCTGCCTGGATCTCAACACGAACTACTTGGCACGAGAATTCAAATTCAAAATCGTATGATTTTTTCAGCAGACAGTAGGCGCAGAAATTCAAATTCGAAAAAAATCTTTGTATGTATTGGCTAAGTAATGCCTAAAAATATTGGATAACTAGCAGCCCCCCGTCTCGGCTTCGCCCGAGACTTACTAAATAAAACACCGTAGTGTGTTGACATGTAATGTGAAACATTTTCAGTTAGAAATGTTACACATATTCCTGATACATCTCAGAACAAAAATCTTCTTATTGAAAACAAATTTGTTCGGGATCCATATAGTTTAGTGGTCAAATAATAAGGTGTAAAAATTAAAAAAAATAATTATGCTGAAAAGTACCGTGCGTTCTTTATGCCATAAAATAATCGGTGGCCATAAGAAGCCATTGATTTACAGTTTCTCCCGTGTGATTCACGAAAACGGCTATTTTTTAAAGCTGTTAAGATTTTAAACCCCCAAAAAATTTATATTAAAAAAAAATTTTTTATCATATCTCACAACTTTATTACCAGAGCAACAAAGTCCTAGACCTTAAGCCCTACATTTTTATTGCAACAAAAACACAAATAAATTTTCTACTTATTTAAAAATCTGAAGTAGGATCTTTAAAGATTTTAGAGATTGCTGTGAGGGTACAATGAAAAGCTGATCTCTCACGTAATGGATTCTTTATTTGTCGATTTTGACGCTGATGTTCCAATCTCGATAAATTTTCTGCGTCAGTTTCTTGACGCCTAAGTAAAATTGTATTTATTAGATACACTTGAAGTTTTTCTTCCAATTAACCCTCTTGCGACTTTTGGCATAGTTAAAATTTTTGTGACCCCTAAAAGCTGTTTTCTGTCAACTTTGTTAAGTTCTAATATATTTGTTGGCAAGGTAGTTCAACGTCCGATGGCTCTAAAAAATACGCAATTGTGACTGCCTAAATACCTCAGGGTGATCTTCTCTAGCTTGTTGTTGAAGACCCAGACTGATTAAAAGAAAAATTACAAATTTCGAAGCTTTAGGGCTAGTTGTAGTGCTCTTTTTCAACGTCTCCCGGTATAACGTCGAATACGTTGGTGTCTAAAGCACCTTTTTTATTTGCAGATTCAGTTGTTTTGGTGATATTAGATGGGGAGATTGGTTAGTGATACTTGTTTAGTGGAGGCTGTCCCGTTGGCTCAAGTTTTTTTTCTTTCATAGCTGTTATAGGTATGCCCAACGAAGACCTTGGACAGGATCAGTAATTCCTGATTGAATGCTTAGAGTCAAGAGGGTAGTATAAGATCGTCGGTCACCGGGTTTTCTAGCCTTGCAAAGAACAACTCCGCAGGTGATGTCTGCTAGTGAATGGCTGACTTGGTTTGATAGTGCCCATCTTTTGTTAATATAGTCTTTTAGTCGACGAATCGCTTCCGGAAATGGTAATAAAAATGTATTCGTTGGCACGGTAGTTTACACTTAGGTGGATCCTAAAAAGAACCGATGAAATTGATGGTTAAGTAGGGAACGTAAATACTTATAATGGCTCTGAAAAGCGCCAGTGGTGAAACTTCCAGGCTATTCTTTATTATTACTCCTGATGATGAAGAGCTGGCTACGGGTTGCTTGATTCTTACCGTGGGAGTCTCGATGTACGGAGACTGTGATGAAGGGAGGTACGCCACTGACCAAAGGATATCTCGTCTCGGGTCGTTCCCCGGATAACCAACTGCTCATCTTTAGACGGGAACATGTGGGTAAGCGCGTTGGGGACATGACGACCAAGAAGGTAGCCGTTGTGGCTTCCCGTGCCCCTCAGAGCTGTTTTTACTTGCTTACATTTGTAGCCACAAATTTTCTAACTATACCAGGTAGGATGGTGGGACTGCCACACAACTCTGAAGAGTTGATGCAGATTGTGCTCTGGCTAGATATGTCTCCTGGTATTGTGGCAGAGGCAGCATGGGTTGGAATTAATTTTTTATTTTTTGATCGCACTCGTCGAGATTCAGGGTGAATGGACACCTAGGTTCCTTCCCCCTTAGAGAAGAGTGTCGTCCGTAACCGGGATACCCAGCTGCAAGATTATCCTAAGCATTCTCTGTTCAGCTCGTTGAACTGCCGAAGCTCGACTACATTACTATCGAGACGCTCCGGCGTATTATAACCACACTTATTCAATTATGTTGCAGGTAGCTTCGATTTTATGTCAACGCCACCTAGCAGATTTTACTGAACTAAAGTGAAAAGCTGGCGTATTTTTGCAAAACTTTGAGCTCATTTATTGCTATTGTTATTAAATTTTTTAAGATAAAAACTATACTAAAACCATCTAGGAAGTTTCATGAATCAGTGTGCAAAATTTCAGCAAAATCGGTTCAGTAGTTTTCCCGGTTAGCGATTACAACGGTTTTAGCGACTTGGCTTTATATATTAGTAAGATGTTGTACGATTACATACATAAATAGTATACCAAGAATTCTTTCGAATTTGAATTTCCGCGCCTACTGTCTGTTGAAAAAATCATACGATTTTGAATTCGAATTCTCGCGCGAAGTAGTTCTCGGTACGATCCAGTCAGCGGCGCTATGTGCGATCAAGCATGAACTGTGAGCGTGGAATAATGCTCAGACCAACGCTGATACGCAGTCTTTGCATGTGCATTCGTTCGTGTCCTCGCGACAGACGAGATTAGGAGTTTTTTATATTTATTTTATAAATGAATATTAAACGGAAAATTTATTCATTTAAATATTTCATTTGACTTGTGTTGCTGCTATGGTATTGTGTTAAAAAAATTGATAAATTTTGTATTTACTATTTACTAATATTCACTCATTTAAATAGAACCACTACCTTCGAATATAGTTTCTATATTATTATACTTCATGTCCATTCAAAAAGTGCCCACGTTGCTTTGATAAACTTGATTTTTTATGTACAATTTCTCATGTCACGAGCGCACCTAAAAATGCTCACCCAAAAAAGTGCCCAACGCGCCATAAGTTCAAGTTTTCACTTCTGCCTGCACTCCCGGAGTGCTACTTGTACTTGGTTTTAAACTTATAATAGCAAGAAATTAAAGAAATTTTTTCATCTATATCACCACATTACCCAGGAGGAAAATAAATATGCTTCATACTTAGTGATGATTCTTTTTTTGTATAAATGTCATTTCGATGAACCTAGATTTAACCTCTATCTGACACTAGACTCATTTCTAAGCTTCCTGAGATTTCAAAGATTATTAAGAGATTTGTACATTAACAATTGTCTTCTCACCTTGAAAAAAATTCGCTTCATAATCCAAAACAAGCAGGCTCCCATCGAGGGCACAGCACCCAGACTGCACTTGATTCTGTCCTTAACGATGTTCGTAGAGCAATTAACTGTAGTATGCTTACAAAATTGGTCACTTTCAATTTATCTAATGCATTTGATACTGCTTCTCATCCGTTACTTTTAAGTAAACTTGGTGGATTGAACTACGATTATAATTCATTTGTGAAATGATTACACAGTTATTTTTTCATGCAGATGGCATGCTATTTATCAGAATGGAATTCCTGTATATGATTGGTTACATGTTGAAATTTGTTTTGACATTTTGGTTGACAGGAAGCAGGCTTCTCAAGAAGCTAAGACAGTCACTGAAAGTCACGAAATTTTTCTTCGAGTGCGAAGGTATGAAGTCAAATTCAAAATTAATAGCCAAACATTTGGTCGAAAAAATCAATGCATGTCCAATTACGCTCCTACGTGGGGAAAAAAATCATGGAGCAAACGCACTGCGGCGACGGAAATGTCACTCTTTTTTGACCCTATGTGTGATTGGCTTATAATGTCTATGCTTTCAACGCACGTGAGTCTATAGCCCACCAGCATGAGCGCTAGCCATGGAACAAATGCAAGAAGGCACTGCCTTTTTTCCATCGTGCCTTTGGATTTTCGAGAGAGAGGAGATACCGTCCTATAGTCACTTATAGTGTTTAGTATACAAGTAGTGTATGTATACCTACACTGACTGCTATAGGACGGTATCCCCTCTCTTCCGAGAACCTAAAGGCACGATGGAACAAATTTAGTACCTTGCGTTTGCTCCATGGTTAGCGCCAAAGGGCTATCGGCGAGATTAAAGAGATTTGAATATTTTTTTTAATCACGGTTGAATCTTGTATCATTTTTGAATCCCTAATAAAATTAATGAAAAATTGCCCTACAATATATACAGGGATATTCAAAAGTACTTAAGGAGCAGGATCCGACGTGTAGAGCAGCTTTTTCTGAGTCAAAATCCGTTTACAAAATAATTTTTTGACAATTATTCGTTAAGTAAATGGATTTACAATAGTGCTAAATTTCAGCGCGTTTCGAACGAAAATTTCAATGGCGTGGGCTGCTGTGAAGTGCGTTGTCATTGATCGCGGCAACATAGCAACGAACCTGTCGGTCGGTAAACAAAGTCTGAAGAGATAACCTAGCGGGCAAGAGATGGCGCTCAGATGTGATGAAATTAGAAGAAACGTGTAGCTATAAAGTTATTGAAAGGAGGTGAAGGGCTGAGTATCAGAAACGTAGAATAGATAAATAACTGTACGACAAGGTTGTTTAGTTCAGCCAAGATATTTTTATCCAATCGTTATTATTATCATTAAGCATCACACGAAATAAAATTATTAATAATGGTGATGATGACAATAAACATGCTGATAAATTTCATTAGAGTAGTCAAAAATAATTATAAAAAATAATAATAATAATAAAAATATTAAATACTTTTATTAAAAATAATTAATTGATAAACTTGAGCGGATATCAGGCTGTACTTGAGACGCACTTAAGTAAAAATTGTGCAGCGGTATATCGACCGCATTTGGGTGCCATACAAGCAGCTGTACTTGGAAGGCAAGACATTGGTGGCACTTAGGTAGTTTTGAAGCAGTAATTAAGTAGCGGTACTTCGGCGATACTTGAGTGGCACTTACGCAACAGCACTTGGGTGGTACTTACGTGGCATTTAAACAGAGATACTTGGGCGGTACTTGAGCGGTACTTTAACAGCCCCTGAAAAGTACCTCAGCATTGATTGGTTCTTTAGTGGTACAATGGTGTCACTTAGGTGACGATTAGGCATTGGTACTTAGGCGGTACTTGGGTGGCATTTAAGCAGAGGCACTTTGGCTGCTCTTTTGCAGTACTTAGATGCCACTTAAGCAACGGTACTTGGACGGTACTTGAGCAGTACTTCAGCAGCACTTATGCGTTATTTGGCAGCATTTAAACAGCGTTACTTGAGCGGCACTCAAGCGGTACTTCAACGACACTTGGGCGGTACTTGGGTGGAATTAAGGTTGCGGTCCTTTTGCAGCACTTGGTAGGTACTTAAACAGTACTTCGGCAGCACTTGGGCAGTATTAGGTGTCATTTAAACAGTCACACTTGGGCAGTACTTACGCAGTATTTTAGTGGCCCTTGGGCAGCATTTAAGCCACGGCACCTGATCGGTTCTTTAGTAATACTATGTCGGCACTTAGGTGGCATTTGAGCAGTGGTACTTCGGCAGTACTTGAGCGGTACTTTTTCGGCACTTTAGAGGTACTTGAGTGGCATTTAAGCAGTGGCACTTGGGTGGCACTTCGGTGGCACTTTAGACCGCTTAGGTGCCACTTATGCAGTGGCACTTGGGCGGTACTTGAGCAGTACTTCAGTGGCACATGGAGGGTAGTTTGGTGAAATTTAGGCAATGGTACTATAGCAGCACCTGGGCGGTACTTTGGCAGCACTTATGCGATATTTGACGGCATTTAAACAGCAGCAATTGGGAAGTTCTTGAGCAGCACTTGGGTGGTACTTGGGCAGTATTGAAGCAGTTGCACTTGGACAGTACTTGAGCGGTAATTCAGCGGTACTTGGGCAGTATTTGGTGCAATTTAAACAGTCATACCTTACTGGTACTTACGCAATACTGTAGTGGACCTTGGGCGGTACTTGGGCAGCATTTAAGCTGTGGCATCTGGTTGGTTCTTTAGTAATACTATGTTGGCACTTAAGTGGCATTTAATCAGTGGCACTTGGGCAGTATCTTAGCGGTTCTTCGCTGGCAATTATGCGGTACTTAGGAGGCATTGAAGTAGCGGCACTTTGTTGGCAATTGAGTGGTACTTAGGAGACATTAAAGCAGTGGCAATGGGCGGTAATTTCGCGGTACTTAATGGCATTCAAATAGTGGCACTTGGGCAGAATTTTGGCGGTACTTTGGTGGTACTTGGGTGGTGCTTGGCGACATTTTAACATCAATACGTGGGCAGTACTTAAGCGGTATTTCATTGGCTCTTAGGTGATAGTTGAGAGGTATTTAAGCAGTGACACCTGGGCAGCACTTTGGCAGTACTTAGTGGTATTTAAACAGTGGCACTTGGGCAGTACTTTAGTGGGAGTTTAGCAGTACTTGTGTAGTGCTTGTGCAGCACTTGAGCAGCGACACTTGAGTGGCATTTCAGTGGTACTTCAGTGGCACTTATGCGGTTATTGGCAGCATTTAAACAGCGAAAGTACCGTTCACGAGCCACTAAGATACTTAATTAATTACTCTATAGTACCACTGCTTAAGTTCTGCTCAAGTACCACCTTAGTGCTACCAAAGTACCGCTGCCCAAGTGCTGCCCAAGTACCACCAAAGTGCCGCCGAAGTACCACTCAAGTATTGTCCAAGTGCCACTGTTCAAATATCGCTGACTACCACAAAAATGCCGGCGAAGTACCACCGAAATACTGCCCAAGTGCAGCTGCTCAAATGATGCCCAAATACCGCCTAAGTACCCCCCAAGTGCCACTGAAGTACCACTCAAGTACTGCCCAAGAATCAGTGCACAATATATATTTATCTATATTATTAATGTAATATTATAAAATAATATATATTAATACAATAATATTTTTGACAGTTTTTTTTTGTTATAATTTTTGTCATTTGAAATTTTTCAGTAAAAAAATGTTTATTTTGTGTTACAGTTAACAAATTTTATTCACTTACATTAAAAATAATTGTAAGTACTTTTTTTTACTTTTAATGGTCCATACATACGTGACACTTCTTTGACATTCAACAATACTGAAACAAAATATTTTCACCAGAGCTCAAGTACACAGAATATTTATAATTTTATTTGTTTCAAACCTTTAACTCTACTATTACACATTAGTAATAACCTATTGCACAAAATACAATTTTTGTGACTATGTACTATGTTAAAGTCATGAGCCTTTAGTTTCAATACGTTAACTGTAACTCACACTTCTAGTTAAAATTTGTTAATTTTTGATTGATAGTTGTTATTCTCAATTGGTTAAGTTATAATTCCAATATTGTTCATAAATATTTCATAGAGCTCTTTCATATTAAATTGCTGCATTCGTATATAACTACAACATGCTATTAAAAAATTTTTTATAATTTTTTTACAATCAATACTGTTGACAAATACACACCAATAGTTTTTCAATTAAAAAATTTTTTTTTCATTTAATGATTAGTACGCTAATATTTTCGACACAATCCACAAATAAGCCTGTTTGAAAAATTTTATTTATCATTTCCATTTAATTCAGTATTTCGTTTTATGTAAATTTGAACTTTATTTCGTGTGTAATAACGAAATTTTTGTTGTTGCAATTTTAACGAAATTCAAGTTTTATTTGATAGGGATTTTTTTTATTTTAATAAAATTCGTATGGTATTAGAAGCTAGAGTGAATTCGTATTGACGGGAGAAAAATTAATTTGCTTCTATCTACGACTAATATTATAAATTAAAGACAAATATGTAAATGTTTTTATTAGGAATCAGGATAGAAGAAGTAGATCGACTGCAAGTCGATCCACTTGCAGTCGATGGGCCGATGATTTTTAGACGTATGTACGAGCTTCCATACTTCGTTACGTTGTAGAGTCGAAAACTCGTTGTCCATGGCCTTCCTCCATTTTTCGGGGTCGTCACTGTCAGTTACTTCCATAAATGAATGTGGCTCCTGGTACTCGGTTGTGACCAAGTTCTCACCGTCAACGTAGTCGTCAAATCGAGATGGACGTCTGATTTGCGCTCTATCTCTCAGCTGCCAAACGTTAGGCGCAGGCTCGGGTCGCTCCTCGTCAGCGTGCTCAGGCTCCTCTTGCGCGTCCTCGTACTCGAACGAGGGCTTGTCCTGCAACTCGTCGTTCTCATCCTGCGACTCGACGTCCTCCTCGTTGTGTTCCTTCTCTGCAGCTCCCACTCGATCCAAAACAGCGTCGTCTTCTTCAGCCTCTTCAGCTTCGGGCCATCCCAGCCCCTCGACAGTTTCGGGCGCTTCGGGCACGTTCGAGTGTTTTCTTCCTGAGAATATGATGTCTCGGGATGTCCTAATAGTATCGTCGTGAGGAACCCACGCTCGATAATTCTTGATGTTTTCTGCATAACCTACCAGAAAACCACGATCTGTCTTAGGGTCCAACTTCCGGCGCTTCTCCTTGGGAATATGTGTGTACACTTCCTCTCCAACAGTCCTCAGACGCTGTAAGTTCGAAGGTCGATCCTTCCATAGCTTGAACGGTGTAGCATCTTTCTGACTGCTACGTCCCGAGAGGTTTAACATGTAAGCTGCCGTGTTGATAGCTTCAGCCCAAAATCGGCGCTCGAACTTAGCATCTTACAGCATCGTTCACGCCACCTCCACAAGTGTTCTGTTTTCCCTCTCAGCTGCTCCGTTTTGCTCCAGCGTGTAGGCCACCATCCTTTTGGGCTCAAATCCGAATAAGTGTGACAGTCTCCTTGTACCTGTGTAGACGAACTCGAGGCCATTGTCTGTCCTGAGTGTGCGTACGCTATCCCGACATACCTACTCAGCCTAACGCAGAAAGTTATCGATGTGCTGCTCTACATTCAACTTATTTTTCAGGAAATTAACAGTCCTAAAGCAGGAGTAGTCATCCTTTAGCAGCAGAAAGTAGCACACTCCTCCTGGGCTTGGCACCTGCATGGGGCCGCACAGGTCCGCATGGACGATTTCCCCGATGGCTTTCGTCTGTCGTTCACTCTTCGGGAAGGGAAGCCTGTGTATCTTCCCTTCAGCACACGAAAATGGCTCCACGTCATCTTTGGCCTTGATCTTTAAACGATTCAGCACGTCTTTCACGTGCCTGTAGCGTAGTTATGGTATGCTAGCTTCTCGTGCCACTCTTTCACAGTGGAGGCGGCCACGGCGTCAGCTGATTCCAGCAACTGGCTCCCATTGTTCATCACTTTAAACATCATTCTGTAAAGTTTCTTCTGGCGAACTCCCACTGCTACCGTGAGCTCTCCCTTTGTCAACTTACATTTAGCATTGGTTGAAAACATTACAAAACCCTTGTCTAAGGCCGTCCCTTTTGAGAAGAGATTATATTTCAACCAGGGCACGTAGAGAACATTGACCAGAAGGTTTTCTTTCCAATGTATCCCGTTGAACATCTTAATGTTTATGTAAAATTTTCCATGCGCTTCCAGAAAAGCGCCGTCTCCGATCCGAATGCGCTTGGGAGGGTCGAGCGGCTCGTACGTTACGAACTACTCTCTGTGGCTGCTCATGTGGTCGCTTGCATCAAAATCCGAAACCCACACGTCTGGATCAGCAGAGCAGGACTCCGTTGAAGCATGTGCTTCGCTGGCAGTTCCATATCCTTTCAGATCCTCCAAGTTATCGTCTTTATGCTCCTCGTTCTTAAGAGCTGGACACTGTCTCACACAATGCCCTGGCTCGTGGCAATAGCGGTATTCACCCGTCTTCAGCTTCTTGTTCTACTTTCCTTTTTGTTTTGTCTGTTTTGTCTGGTGTGCATTTGATGCAAGAGCTTTTCCTTCTGTCACCTTGGAGTCCGCTCCAAACTTGGTCTCTTCGGTGATCAATCTTGATGTAAGATTTGTAATCTTCTCTGTTTTGGCCGTTGACTCCCATGCGCTCACGAAACGCCCGAACTTCGACGGCAGCGTCATCAGGATCTTTACAATAACCATAGATCCGGGGATCTTCTCACCGAGAACGTTAAGCTTGTGTGCCATATCCTCGATTCTTGAAATGTGCGTGACCATGTCATCGGACTCCTGCATGGTATAGGCATACCATTTTTGTTGTAGAGCGAGTATGCTCGTTTTCGACTTTTACTCGTACACTGCCAGCAACTTGGTCCAAATTTGACTAGATGACGTACAATTGATAATGTGTAGCGTCAGCTGCTCCCACATCCTCATGTCGATTATCTTCTTAGCATTCTTCTCCGACTTGATGCATTTCTCGATCGCGGCAGCGCGCGCCTGCACATGGGCGGCCGTGATCGCGCCGGCGCCATCCGCATCTCCGGCAGCCTTCATGAGGGGCTCCGGCTTTGTTGACACGCCTTGTGCAATTTCCAAAGCATCATGCGCGTCCAAAGTAATTTGTACCTGAAACTTCTAGATGCTCCACCCTTCCTGGCCCTTGAGCTTCTGGATCCTGGAGATATCTGAGTCCATCATAGAAGTTAGGTTCACTTTTACACACGAGGCGAGAGCTTCACTTCTACTTAACCCTTTCTCTCTCAAAATTAATCGCAACCAAAAAAACTATTTTTCGTATGACTTGCCTTGGCCCATAACTTATTAAGGATCAGGATATCTTAGTCAATTTCATGAAGGATGTACGGTACAATAGCAGATTCATTAATTTAGGCTAATGCAAAATTACAGAGAGAGATGGTGACCATACGGGGTGGCACCTATAGTAATGATTAGTCCGCAAAACGCATAGTGGCGTTCGCCCGGGTATGTGCGCGGGAATTCAAAAATCAAATCAATCTCATTACATCAAATATAATATGAATGTCTTAACAGCTTTCAAAAATTTTTTTTTACATCAACATACTTATTACAGACATCCCGAATCTTTGCCTAAGTCTACATAAATTTTAAAAATTTGGCAGTTACAGTAAATTATTTTAAAATACTCAGTGTGAATTGTATCTAAAAAGTTTCGAGATTTTCTTACTGGGATTTTTATATTTATTATTCTTATTGCACTTATCCATTGTGTTTTACATAAACAATAAGCTTTGGTGTAACTTTAAGGTTCTTGTACACTTTTACTTCAGCATCATGGAAGCCATATCGTACAACACCCATTTGTTACTTCGATAACTTACAGCCTGATAATGCCCAATTTCTTTCGGTTGTGGAGTTTTGGAACCCTTATAAATCATCAGTCCAGATAAATTGAAAATTACGTCTCCATCTACCAATTTCTTGGGCAGGCTTTTCAATGTACGTGAGGAAGACTACTTTCCTACAGCATATAGTTCAAGGATTACCCAATTACATGCAATATTTAAAAAATCGTAAGAAAATCAATTTATTTACATTTTTAGTCACAATATACTTGCTCAAAACTTGGGCACGTTTACTTTTTCCATTGTTCATATTATATCATTTTTTTTATTTCATGTACTATTTATGCAAAATAGTTTTTTTTTTAATTATTCGTATTACTCTATACGTAACATCATTTTTTTTAGCAACGTAGTCGTTCAAAGTAAAAAGAAAGAAAAAAATTAATTAAAGTATTTAAATGTTTCGATTTAAATACTTAACAACATACTTTAATATCAAAAATTTTTTTGTACTTATTTACCATAAAAAATTGTTTATCGATGTTGCGGTTAGTATCGTGCACAAAATTATTGTTAGCAAACATAACGTAATTTATACAGAAAAATGATTTTTGTCTCAAGTAATAAAAAGTCATCTAAGTCGGTCACACGAAAATCACCAATTTAAAAAATATTAGGTACGCAAGTGCATTACTTACCAAATTGTATGTTCGCCTTCCCTGAACACACGGATCATTTTTTATTAAGTTGGTCCTTGATAAAGCTTAATAAATGTCTATTGTTATGCATATTTAAAAAAGCGATGTGTGCACGATAATTAATTATTTCGCTACAATTTACACACTTTTTAATGAAACTAGGCATTTCGCTAAAAATGAATTGTTGTAGGTCACTTATAGCAGTGTGACATGCTACTTGTATGGTCCTATTTGATTTCACGGTTTTTATTTGCTTATATTTTAGAAAAAACAAACCCCTTAACGTGTAAGCATACGGTGTTACTCCTTCAGTTAAAACGTGAGTAATGAACTCAAAAAACTTGTTTCTGTCTGACAGATGTTCGAAATCGGTTTTCAATAAAGTATTATCTGTCGTTGCAGCCATACAGATTTGTAAAAGGCTATGCACACTGCACGTCAATGTGGATTGATATTTCACATTTTTTATGGTAATGTACGGAGGTGTCATTCCTGTTCCGTTTCTCATGACTGGTAGTTTTGAAAGTTTTGTGAAAATAAAAGCGTGGTATCTTGTAAAAAATGGGAATCAAAGTAACCATCCCAAAAATAGCCAATATTAGCAATATTATAGAATTTACTGATTATTTTGTTAATTGTTGAAATTCGAAACGCTCATACCATACATTTTCAACGGTACACAAAGTTTGCAGCTCTTAAGCACTATACTTTGCTTTTTAAGCAATTTTAGACAACTTTCAAGGAATGGTTGTGAAACGTCAAATTAATGTCGAAAAAATTAACATAACTCTTTTGATAATGACGAATAAACCACAATGCATATGTGTAGATAAGGCCATATTTTCGAGCATATTATATGATAGTAGTAACATCGTTGAACGCATGTGCAATTTTAATATCTGTGATGGATGTTTCACCAATTGCATTATTTGCAACTGATCCAAGCAACAATTTCTCGAACCGTTCTGCCTCAGATTTTTCAGTGACCTTATTCTGTTCATCAACACACGACTGACATATTCATTTTTCTCCGTATCCGTCGTCTTCCGTAGCGATGCTTGTAGAGGTAGAGCAAAGACTGTGGAACTTTTTTCTGCATTTAACGCACGTGTGACCCTCTGTGTTTTATAAGAAAGTATTAGTTTCATGTGCTGTGTTTGCAGAGTAAAAAATTAATAAACAAATTTTTTTATACTGTAGCCCATCCTTTGGTATTCAACCAAAATTTATAAAAATGTTGCATAGCCATTACATCAGTTTATGATATAATATTAAACGTTTTGTTTGGCACACTTCTAATAAAGTTGTGATTTTTACTACTTGTAAAAAATAATCGTATAATTGTTTAATTCAGTACTTCCTGGCGTAGACAAATGTAAGTCGCTATTATTTATCGAAGCTACATACTCCATAAATAGTACAACAGTAGAATGCGAGGATTGTTTAGTAAAATGGTTTGAACAATTCAATCGGAATATCAAATGTTTATTACACTATGAATAACAGTAAGAAATGTGTTCAAACATGTGCCGTTTTTTTAAATTAATAATAATATGTTTAGCCACGAAACTCAATGTGTTAAGACTTACAACAAAAGGGCCTAAGTTATTATTTCAAGATGTCCTAGACCCCGTCAAGCCTGTATAACAGGCAAAAACTTCACAGTAGTCATATTTAAAATACTTGTTTTAATTCACCAATATTAGTGATTCGCATTAATTTTATTGACTGTTTTACCATTACCAGCTACATCAGATGCGAATCGCACGAAGTAATATTTATAATGACTTTGTTTTCTTCTCTAACATTTGTATGTTTTTTAAGTAATGTAGTGTACACATTTTACTAAAATTTTTTCGCTCTCTAAATCTTTATGTATGACTTAAATCTTTTAAATCTTAATTATTTTTATGAGTACTCACAACAATAATTAAACAAATAAACAGTAATTAAATTATTGTAATGAAAAACGCTAAGTATTTCAAAATTCCAAAGCACTTTTTTTGTGTTTTTTATTAACATCAATCAAAAACAGCATTTCCCGTTTATAGATCATATTAAGAAAAAAAAAAAAAAAACAGTAGCACTTCGGATTATTTTTATATTTTAAACTTATTTTATAGTAATTATTTCTAAAATTGAATTAAAATTACTTTTTTTAAATGCCGTAAACTGTCCACGTGATATGTTGAAACCAATAACAGAACGAACAAAAAAGGCTACGGTCACGTGACAATCAATCTTTTAAGGTAAAAATTTGAAGCCACGATACTTGGCCCCAGCGGTGTCTCGGAGAGCGAGACCTGCGTATGAAGATTATTGGAAGTGTCGCCGAGGGTACCTGGGCAACACAGGCCTGGTCGAGGTTGCAAATTCTGCCTCGTTATTCCGCATCGGCAGCATCCTGTAACATTGGTGCCCAACATAACAACCCACGGTTATGTATCACGCGACATCGTCTCCAAGGTAGACGACAAATACTATTGTTATATCTATAGCAATAGTAAAGTAGGTGCTGTAGCAGTAGCTACTAGCTACAGGAAAAATAAAACAGATCGCGTGTATAACACGTAGAACGCGTATAACGTACGCGAGAGACACTGGCAGAATTGCTCAGGTCGCGCGTGTAAACAAAGCAGTGGCTTTGTTTACGTGACAATTTTGAGTCGCTGCTGACTTTCTGCACTCAAAACTTTTTGCTTACAAGTGCGAGCGAGAAAGGAAATAATAGTTCAAGACGAAATATTATTTTCGACGGCCAACAAGCTTAGTCTGTGGAATCGGATTTTCACAGGTGACGAACGCTGATCTACAGCGCAAGTAGAGTACACAGCGCGTATACGCCGGTATACATGGCTGTTGGCTTCTCGCGGCTTGTAGTGCAAAGAGCACAGTGGCAGTAGAGTACGGTGCAAGGTACACTATACATAACTGTACTTGACATTGTACCACACACGTACACACACAAAAGGGAGAGTTGAGGGAGTTGATTCCTCTACAGCTGATAGCTTTTAATAGGAAGCTATATTAAATTGTTAATTTAATTTAAAGCCTTAAGGCACAAATTTAGGCGGAAATTTGCGTCCAACTAATGCTTTGGCACGAATTCACCCTACCTGTCAGCTCTCTTTTCCAAGCTAATCTTTGCGTTGCGGCACAGTACACTTACTGCCAGTAATTTTTCTTATTGTGTAGCGTGCATTTAATAACAAAAAGGATCATGGCATCGATACCACAGGATTAAGCAGATACGGTAAATAAATTTATCAGGTCATTAATAAAAAATGACCTGGGCATGAATTTTTTAATAAACCTCGAGTTGCTAACGACTGGCAGCAATGCAGTCAGGGTTCACTGCCTCTACCAGTGGCTCGCGGGAAAATACGTCCCCAAGGATTTTGAGCCAGCGGAGGATATCAACGCAGCCGTATTATGATGGTTAGAGGCTCGTAACCTCATGATATCAAAAGCCTGCGAGGAGCTTGCGAAAGTAAACGAGCAAACTGACGCCATACACCCGCTACAAATAGTGCAGGACAGTGAGGAGGCGAAAAACCTCTTAAAAACCATGACGACGTCGGCAATGACACACACGCAGGCTGAAGCCCTGGATATCCCAACAGCTGCTATGAACGAAGACGAGCTCCTCATTAACACGTACTCGACTATCAGGAACTCGGACGAGAGTAGAGAAGCTCAGTCACAGCAGACTCTCGAAAAAGAGAACAGATGTCTGCACGATAGGCTATTAGAAGCCAAAAAAAGCATCGCGAACTTAACACGAATAAGTTTGGCTGTGACATCAAACCAGAGTCAGCCTTAAAGAAGGAATGTGACATTCCCAAGCGACAACGTGCCAGTGAAAAGGCGCGAAACCATATTTGGCGAGCAGGCGTTTGTGGATCTCGCACGATCGGAGGCTACACTATTCGGAAACGGCCGATACAATGTAGACTTAGCGTCGGCGTTGGCACACATTTTATCGCCACTGCCACCCACGACGATGGCACGCGTATGGCTACCAAATCCAGTCAGCTGGGCGCAAGTGACATGCCCGGTATGCGCAGCAATGAGTGCATACACGGCATCAGTAAGCTACCCGCAAAGGAGTGGGTACTCGACGGCCAGCGTCACTGGCATGTACAACGCAAACACAAGCATTCACGACGTGGCCACACACATGTGCGATGAGCTCGTCAACACATCTGACATACTTCAACCTGCCCCCGTGTTCGGCTGCACCAGTTGACCCCACACGTCCAGCCTCACGGGGGGAGTCTCACGCCTTCGGCGGAAAGACAGTCAAGGTCAGGCAGGTCGTACGCCGACCCCGGATGCCGTGATTTAGGACAAATTGTCCGGCAATGGATCGTAAAGTTTACGGGGGAAAGTTACAACAACTTTGACTCCTTCCTCACGCGTATTACTGAGTGCCGCACAACTTCAGAACTTACGGAAGCAGAGCTTATGACTGGCATTGCAGTGACGTGGTTCCGCAACGAATGCGACCAGTGGATCAGCTGGGCTGATTTCATAGCTGCAGGTCAGGAATGGTACGGCTCAAGTAAAGAGGTGCAGCGTCGCTTAATCTCGGTCGCACAAATGTGCACCTAATATGCTGGCGAGTCCGTACGCAATTTTTTAATGCAGATTGAGAAAATTGTGCGTTGGATCCAACTCCCATAACCTGCCGAACGCCAACTAGATCTGTTCCACAGGAATATGCCACCTGAGTTACAGGATCGAATCAGACGAGACGAAGTTCGCAGTCTGGCAGAACTGCTGTGAAGGACCACCGAGGTGGACTGCCTCTTGGAGCTCAGGAGTGCGTTACGTAAGTCACTCTCACCGGAACATTTTTACCTGCCAGAACTGGCATACAAGCGCAAAGCTAAGGCTACGGAGGACAAGAAACAGCCAAAGGCTGCGAATATTAGCGAAGCCCAACCTTTGAGCGGTAATGCACAAGATATAGCGTTCATCTGCAGCATAGAAGCTGCTCTTCGAAAGGCAATTGATGAGTTGCCAAAGAAATTGGCTAATCCCCCTAAGATTGCTAAGTTTGACGTGATGGACGAGTACTCGGCAGAAATAGTCAATGAGCTGACCAAAAAGAAGGTCAGAAAGCCTGCTATTGATGAGGACATAGTGAAGCTGCTGCTTGACCTTCTTTACGTCGAGAAGCGTCGAACAGGCCTGGCTAAATATGCTAATAAGCCAAAGCAGAGCTCCCGCTCCTCAAACGGGCCCCGTCATCAGGGGCGACGATTACACACACCTCTTTCGCCCAAGGCGAATGGACGTCGAGGTTCGGGCTCGCGTTCACCGAGGCGAAATCTGAACGATGGGTCAGGCACGAAAAATTCTGGCACCCAGAGAGACAGGTCTCCTTCGCAGGAGTCGCAGTCACGCTGCTATCAGTGCAACCACCTTGGCCACTACGCGCGGGATTGCCCCAATAAAAGGCAAGGAAACGAAAGGAGGCAGACGTAAACGAGGGTATTACGCCGCCTCTCTCTACCCAACCCTCACAGGCCACGGTTGCATTGAAGGACGCGCGCTGGTGGTGGCTACAGCTTGAAGTAGCCGGGTACAAGCTGCGAGCGTTATACGACCCTGGCGCTACGCACACTATCATGCGAGCAGTTGGGCTCCAGATAGCCAACTCCTGTCATCGGCAACTAGGCCCCACGCTAGGGAGCGTGGCAATGGCCGATGGACGACCGTCACGCACTTTAGGCTTCGTCACTCTACCCTTCGCATTTATGGGGGTAAAACGGGACGTAGACGTCATAGGATTTCCCGAGTTAGACACTAATTGCTATGTCAGGGCTAACATCATCAACACTTCCTGGTGATAAAAGGACAAGGGATCAAGGTCCCTTTGGAGGTAACAGGCCTGACGGCATCGGGCGAGGTCCAACTCGCCGCCATAGGGCTCAACAAAATTTCGTCCAAGCAACATGAAGGGTTGCAGACACTTCTTGACTGCTACGTAGAGCGGGAAGCTCTCATAAGTTGCACTAAGTGGGTCGAGCACGAGATCAAGGTTACGACCTCACGGCCTATCAAGCAAAAGTTCGACCCTATTTCAGACAAGATCCAGGAGGTCATACTCGCCCACGTGAGTGAGATGCTCGAAAGTGGCGTGATAGAACCGTCTAATAGTGTCTGGGCAAGTCCAGTAGTCATGATACGCAAAAAGAATGGGAAGTACTGATTTTGCGTTGACTACCAAAAAGTAAACGCTATGACAGTACCCGACGCGTACCCTGTGCCTCACATGGATACGATCCGGCACAAGCGGAGATGGTTGCGTTTTATTTCTACCCTTGATCTTAGCAGCACGTACCATCAGATTCCGCTAGCCGAAAAGGATAATCCGATATCAGTGTTTACGGTGCAAGGCAGAGACTTTTTTAATTTTGACGATTGTCATTTGACCTGAGTAATGCGCCGGCTACGTTCCACTGACTGATTAATCGTGACATTAGGCCAGAGATCGAGCTATATGCCTATATCTGCCTCGATGACACACTAATTGTTACGGAGACATTTGAGAAGCATCTAAAATGGCTAGAACACGTGCTGAAACGCGTGCGTGAAGCAGGACTCACCCTCAAGCAAGAAAAGAGTGAGTTCTGTCAACCCGAGGTGAGATACCTTGGTGTCCTTGTAAACCAAGACGGTTTACGTTTGGATCTGGCCAAGTTAGAGCCAATTACGGCATTTTCAGCTCCAAAGAGTCTGAAACGGCGTAGGCGGTTCCTTGGCATGGTTTCATGGTGCAGAAAGTTCCTGCTGAAGTACTCGACGGCAGTATAGAGCCTCAGCGATAGCGGGAGAAGACCTCTGAAGAAAAAGTGGTCAGAGCCCCTCAAACACCGTTGGAAAGCGGCACATAGGCGAAGCGCGACCCGCCTAACGCGAGCCTAAATGTTATAAGCGAGGCTACTGGGCCAGCCGGGCCAAAGCGAGGCCACCCGCGTAAAGCGACCGTATAGTGTCTAAGCTATCCGCCGCGGCTAAGATACCTGCGAGCGATGGCAGACCACGCGATGATGTCCGAACATCCGACCGAGCGATGATTCCGTCGCCAAATGACGCGCGATGCGCGCGACCTTGAAAACTAACGAGATGTTAGTTTGTAAGCGCCTCCACCCAAACCGATCCTGTTTTTTTTTTTTTTTTTTTTTTTTTTTTTCTTCTTTTTCTTCTCTCCCAGTAATTGTCCCTAGAGCCTTCCTGGATGGCGCCTAGGACATAGAGTTGTACATACCTCTGGTATCCAACGTCTAGTCGGGGGGTGTGACGGTGAGATACCGTCAAGCCATTATCAGTCAGCTAGGACCGATAGGGAAAGAGGGAAAAGAGGATAAGCTAAGAGGACTGTTAGGAAATGAGGGAAAGGGAAAAAAAGTCGAAAAGGGATTAGATTAGCTTGGGCCTTCGTGCAAGCGACGATATAGTTTTGCTGCGCGAACCGTTTTTTTTTGTTCGTTTGGTTTTCCTGCGTTTTGTTGTTGTGGCGGCGGAGTCTGAGTTGTTCCCGGTGCAGTGCTTGGTGCTGAGCATCCTGGTTTGACTGGAATAGCAGGCGACACCGGACTCAGGGTCAGCAAGGTTGATATCGATGACCTTAGTCTACAAACGCTGCCGGTAGGGACGCCTACTAGCCGCAGCGTACCCCCTTCACAGCTCCCGAGGATCTTGGCTTGCGAAAGGCATCGTCGAGGAGCGACATTCGCAACGCTGTGAGTACCTGCCAACAGGCAGTTTGTAAAGGGCAGTGGCCCCAGATTAACTCACGTAAGTCTGCCTAGTTTGCGTTTTCGCGCTGCGAGCACGTCGAGCAATCGCGCTCGACGTGCGAGAACACACACACGTTCATACACCTTTACCCGCGAGTAATATTTGTATTCTCTCAAATTTATTTTGAATATATTTCCTATACTAAACATTCCTCGCGAGTGATTATTTCGAGGTGTATCCGATCCCCTTTGTGCCGTGTTAAAGGCGTCGCGAGAAGCGACGACCCCTGGAGCCGCGATACTTGGCCCCAGTCGTGTCTCGGAGAGCGAGACCCGCGTATAAAGATTATTGGAGGTGTCACCGGAGGGACCCGGGAAACACAGGCCTGGTCGAGGTTGCAAATTCTGCCTCGTTATTCTGCATCGGCAGAACCCCGTAGCAGCGTATACATCAAAACAATAAGAGTAACAAATCTAGGTTTAGACATTAAAAAGTAATATTATTTCCTTGTAGAACACCTTAACTTGTTTGTTATGAACAAAAAAATTTTTTGATTCAAAATTAAAATCGCACTTAAATTGCTTTTAAATCACATTTTGTGATTGTTAACAATGCTTAAGCCGTATGATTCCGTATAATTTCAATTTTTTAATGCCTTTCAAATAATTTTTACACCTAAATATTAAGAATTTAAATGTGATTTCAATCGTTTTAAATCACGATGATAGTCCATAGGAAGTAATTGAATTATCTTTGGTTCAAAGTCGAATGTAAAATATAAATCACTGTGTAACACTATAATGCGAGCTATAACATGCCAGTTAATTACGTTACACAGCTTTTTTCAACCAATTATAAATTTACTATTACCTGCCAGGCCAAAAGTTTATTCCCATCCTAGGGTGGAAAGTCATCGGAGGGCAGAAAGTGTGCCCATGGGCGCAAAGTTGTACTTTCCGCCCTCGATTAAAAAAAATGTTGTTCTTACCTCGGGCACAAACATACAACAACTACGCCCTTCGAGCGTGCAAGTTGTACTTTCTGCCCTAGGTAAGAAATCTACTATTTTATTACTGAAAAATTTTTATTTTTACTCATTATTTATATTTGTTATCTTTCGTATTATTAATATGCTACGACAAATTATTCGTTACTAAGTAGTCTAAATTTATAATGTAACAATTGTGTTTATTTCAATGAGGTGTTGCAAGAAACATATGATTTTACTCATTTGTCCAAATTATTAGGTTTCTTATTGAAACAACTATTTATTTGCATCACTTGCATTCAAAGATATCATTTGTGTTTTATACTATCAAATACACTTTTCACAGTTGTTTGAATTAGAAAAAAAAATCATTTGTAGATTAAACGTTAAAGATCTGTATCTAAAAGTATATGACGTGACATATATACTATTGTAGAATTGAATAGCAAAATATTATTTTAAAAAAAGGTAATAAAAATCCTTCATTGTGCTACCTCATTACAAAGTATAAGGCTTCATACAAGGGAATCACATTTACCTCAAAATGTACCTTCTGCACAAAGGGAACAATGATCACCATTATTGTCGGTTTTCCAATCATCGTGCCGACCGAGGTAATGATCATCGTTACTTTCGCAATCTTCGCCCCTCGAAAATGCAGTTAGCATATTTATAATATCATTGAAAAACATAATAATACGTTTTAAAACAGCTGTTATCAATGCACATATTACTGATGTCTCACGATACATACCTTGATTCTTTTTTTTTTTACTGGAGTCCATTGGATGCTTTTTGTTTTACTTTCAGTGTTGGATTTGATGTTATTCGACTTTTTAAAACATTTTTTTGTTCTTATGTTCCATTTCAGAGTCTTCTGAAGAACTTACCAAAGTCCTCCTTTTAATTTCTAACGTTTTTTCCTTTTTTTTCAGCTTCATTACCTTATTTTTTTTTCCGTTACTGTTTACATCTTTTTTTTTTTGCAAATTGTAGATTTAAGTGCTGGGAAAAGTTTCCAATCATCCAATACCCTTCATTAGTATGCGTCACCGTGATACTTTTCTCGCAAACTGGACAACTAATGCAAGCTGTAAACATTGGAGTGTTGACAGTGAATTCTACGATGATATTGCTTTTATTCGTCGCTAATTTGTCTTCACTCTTCAGATTAGCGTTTATTTTCAGAATCGTATTTTGTACTTTACTTTGCACTTTTTCATAATGTTTATGACTCTCGCCCTTTATTGTTATTATTGAGACATCACTATTTTGTTTTTTTCCTCTGTACTCAGAAGTTTGATTTATCAGAAAAATATCTTTGTGCTTTTTGTTATGCTTCACAATACTTGAAACTGACCTTAGTAATTTTTTTATTTAACCAGTTTTTGTGGCAAATTCATCTAACGTCTGAGCAAAATCCAAAAAAAATCTTCTTTTTTAATAATTTCCATGTGAAATTTCATAGAGTCTAACTCTCCATTTAAAAATGGAAACTTGGTGGGGTGCTTACAATATTTATCAATACAACAAAATTGTTTATTACCTTCCGTCAAATTTACGTGTATAACTCATTTCGGATGTAAGAGAGTATTTTTCCACCTTCATTTAGCATCTCTTTTGTTACATTTCTTATGCTCAATTGATTATCCCTACATCAATCACCCAAAGCTTTTTTCAATAGAGCATACGGTATATACTCCAGATTTTTTCAAAGTACTCCCAGAATAAGAAAGACATGTACTGCTTTTTCAATTCATCGTAATCCATATTTTTTACGTAGCTTAAAAAAAATGGAAAAAATTAACGTATAAGTAGATTCCGTGTTATAGAACAGTAAAATTTCCGACGGTATTGTAATAGCACTTTAATACGAGCCTCTACTTTTAGTGCCGTAAGTCATAGGGCAAAAATCCTTATTTTTATTACGTTTTACACGGTACGTAGTAAGCAAAGTAATTTTCCACTCTATATTTTAGAAAAAATTGTATATTGTACTTTTCTTTCTTCAACAATATGCAACTTTTATCATTTAAACTGTGTTGTTGCTACCAAATGAAGACTGTTTTGTGCGGTTTTATTTTTAAGAAAACAATTTGACTTACGACATCGCGAAAATTATATACCGGTTTGCCACTCGGTTTTCCACATTACAAAGTAACGAATGATCATTTATCGAAACTCAATGTGCTTATAAGTTTGGACTTAAATGATTGTTGAAATTATACACTTTCAGATACTTACTTAAACTCACTTTATTTAAAATTTTAAAAAAATTTTCTTCAGTTAACTGATTTTTTTTTATAGTAATAAAATATTAATAAAGTAATAAAATACACAAGACTGAAGAAACACCTGCTTGTTTTGTCGTTTGAAGGCTTTAATATAAGCATAGAGAAAAGTATAGTGCCAACATAATTTTTTATTTAGTCTTTTTTGCAAGTTTTTAGAGTACATGAACATATACATCTACTGCATAGAAATAAAACTCAGTCCAACTCGTAATTTTCAGCTTACAAATTTGTTAATACGACTAATCTCTTGACCAACCAAGCAATCACATTCGAAATCAGAAAATTGAAACAAGCTTAATATCTTTCAAAATTAAGAAATACAATTCGTATCTACTAAAATTGATACAAATCGAGAATTAATAAGTAATCGAAAAATTAAAATCACTGTTTAATTCTCAGTTAAAGTAATTGATCTTATTGCATTACTAAATTTAATTTTCTGTTTTATAATATAGATAGTGAATAATAAAGAGAGTAGAGTGCACTAATACGTAAATCTACAAATGGTGTATACTTATATGTAGAGGACTGGCTCGCAGATTTTTGGAAGTTTGTCGCATGCGCAATCATCCTTTCCCAACGAAATAAGCTAGGGTGGAAGAGTTCCCCTACTTTGACTGTAAACAAAGCCCCGACCACTTGTTTCAACTTCAATGTAATATCTTTTAATCTATACTTACTGCTGCATTTACTCAACGAAGTCAAAAAGTTTGGGCCACTTTGGATTATGACATGTTTTTCATTTGAAAATGTAAATCAAGTTTAAAAAAAATTTGTTCATGGATCAAAAAATTCCAAACTTCAAACTTGCTCTTCAGGTATGAATTATTTTAGTTTAACAAAAAAAAAGGTAAACTATTAAATGAAAACAAATATGTTTATTATTTTTGCGAAACAGTCTAAAAATGAGGAACGCACAGAGATAGATTGAAAATGATAAGTAAAAATATTTATATTGTAGGACGAATCACGAAAGTAAAAAAAAGAATCCGAAGTGTATAATTTTTTTGACAAGACGACACATAGAGATTGATCATTTTAATTATTATATGTACAACAGGCTAATTAGTAACGGAGCATATTATGAAACATCTTCATATGCTAATAAAAAAAATGAACTGTTTTTGGCTATAATATATGCGCAACATCGGACTTCAATACGGCTTACTTTATAATTTTACACTTACACGTAAATGCCCATGACATTCTAATATTGAACACTCTGGCCCTGATTGTAAGCGCTATGCTGCAATAACAATATGTTCTGTAGAAGTTTTTTATTGCAGACAAATGAACAATTACTTTGTAATAAATCAAATGCTATGATTGTTGTCGATGTTCAAAGTGTTACCAACATATGCTATGCTAGTTGTATAGACGAAATGTTGTACTTAACATCAAGATAAAAAAGTAACGAGTTTTAATAAAAATAAAATATTTATTACAAATAGTGCATTCTATATAAAACACATTTAATAATTTTAATAATCGATTAAAAAATAAACATTTAACTAAAAATCTAAAATCCATTAGTATTTTATAAAATTTTAAAATAATTATTTTCAATGTTTACTTAAGATTTTATAATAGGCAAGTTTTTAATTTTTAAAAAGTAAATAGAAATTATAATGAAGATTGGTACACATTTTATCATGTGGAACTAAAAGATAATTTTCCTCCTTTCGGGCGGAAAGTGAGGGCCAAAAGTACTTTCAGTGCCTATTTCACGGGCGGAAAGTGGAACCTCCCGCCCTAGGGCGGAAAGTACATTCCTGCCCTAAGGCGGAAAGTACATTCCCGCCCGCAAATAAGAAAAATTAGTAAATTTTGTAGTTGGTGCTGTACATTATCAATATGTTACATGCGACATCTATCAAATATCTTTCTTTATACATCTTCAAAACAAGACTTGATTATTTTATGAAATTCTATTATAAGTATATTTTGTGTATAATTTCTTAAGAAAAAATATAATATTACAATAAGGGAGTATTATATCTCTGATTGCCATTTTTTGATACTCATACTCTCATTCCACCAAGTTTTTTTTTTTTTCGGGAGATTAGATTAATTTAATTTATTTTTTTTTTTTCGGGAAATGGTTGTAAATTTTTTTTAATCGAACGATCAATTGATTTTTTGGACGAGGGGGGGGGGCTTTGCCCCCCCTACCCCCCACCGGGGGCTCCGCCCCCTGGACCCCCGCCGGGGGCTTTGCCCCCTGGTCCCCCACCAGGGGCTGCCGCCCCTGGACCCCGCACAACCTTTGATGCGAACTTTCGTTTATTAACAATTAACTCTTACTTATTTTAAAAAATTCCCTACCTTACCGACTACTTTTTTAGACTTATTATTTTATAAAAATAAAATCATACTCAATTTTAAATAATTGATGCAAAATACGAGTTACCGTTCTTCTTCATGACATCTCAATCAATAAACATAGTTTTATATATACAACACAATTTATAAATAGGGAAGTTCACTAATATCTACACTGCAGTCAAGATATTCTAGCATACCAGCTTTAAGTTTTTGTTCGTACTCAACTATTCTAGTCAATACACTATTCGAAACACCTCCGTTATTTTTTAACAGAGGTTGCAATATCTTAGAATTCATTTAAATTTACCGCTGTGAATCAACTCATTAAATTATAAAAAACCGTTTCTTGCTACAGCGCCACTACTGCAGTACTAATCAAATTGCTCCGTTCTCTTGATACAGGCCGCGCGCGCATTCCTTTATTTATAAAATCTTAACTTGCACTGTTCTTGTTTTTCAACACTAATTTGATGTAAGTATCAGTTATTTTCACAAAACTTATAAGTATTAGAATACTAAACATTAACTAACGCTTTTTTGTCAGCAGAAGCTTTTATTCTTACTGACACAAACATCGGATGAACTCATCAGACTATAGTTAAATTCAGTGATACAGCGACGTTATTAACCTCTACTTCACCAAAACAAACTTAAGAGGTAAACTTTCTGTTCCTTTTTTTTCACTTAAAACTACATAAATTTTACAATACTCATAAAAATTTCTTATTTCATATTTTTAGTTGAAAGAGATAAGATGAGTGAAACATCTGATGAAGAGACAATCCCCCAAAAACTTCTTGATGCTGCCAACGAAGCCATCAGTAAATCTTTGCCTGACACTTCAAAAGAAAGATATCAAGCAGCATATGATTTATTCATTCAATGGATGGATGAAAATAAAACTAACTCGTTTAATGAAACTGTGTTATTAGCATATTTTAATGAACTGCATAAGAAAGTATCTCCGCCAACTCTATGGGTGAAATACTCAATGCTGAGAACAGTCATTAACGTGGAAAAAAACGTAGATATTTCCAACTATATCAAACTAAAAGCATTTATAAAACGAAAAAATGTTGGATACAAAAAGAAGAAAGCAAGGTGTTTTACCTCCAACGATATCAAACAATTTTTCAATGAGGCTCCGGACAAGGACTTTCTTTGTATCAAAGTGAGTTTTTACTCTACGCTAGACCAAATTGTAATTTTTCTTTCTAAATACAAAAACTTGATTTTGATTTTTGCAGGTTGCATTGATATTTGGGTTAACTGGTGCATGTAGAAGACAGGAGTTACATGATTTAAGCACTGGTGACATCAAAGATCAAGTGACCCATTTAATAATTACAATTCCGAATACGAAAACTCATATAGACCGAGTTTTCACAGTTACGGAACCTTTTCGTTCAATTGTCATAAACTATATGAAATTGAGACCGTCAGATGTGACTAGTTTTTTTGTAAAGTACAAGAATGGAAAATGCATGAAGCAAGTCATTGGGAAGAATACATTAGGAGACTACCCTCGTAAAATTGCAGAGTTTTTAGGCCTACCCGAGCCCACAAGGTATACGTCGCACAGTTTTAGGCATACTTCGACAACGCTGCTTGCAGATGCTGGAGCAAGTATAACAGAACTAAAACGTCACGGAGGATAGAGGTCAGCACAAGTGGCTGAAGGATATGTTGCAGACTCTATTAACAATAAAATTAAAATTTGCAACAAAATTGTTGGAGACCTAGGAGAGGAATGTCGACCCCCAGCATCAAAACTGTTGAAATTAAATAACAGTTCTCAAGGTTGTTCTGGGAATCAACCTATACCAAATAATACTGATGCTAGTACAAGTATTAAAGCTGTAGTTCAGCACCCTGCTACCATCACAACTAGGGACATCCCACTAGACGAGACATCGTGTGATTCATCCTCAGCTGCAGCTATGCAAAATATCAAAATATGTATAAATACTGCAAACCTCGAATCAAATTCATCAAATGGCAAAACCATTAATGTAAATATCTCCTTTTAGGTTTTAAAATCATTTTAAATTATAAATTGAATAGAGTATCTCTTTTAAAG
Organism: Copidosoma floridanum; assembly: GCF_036245765.1. NCBI lineage: Eukaryota > Metazoa > Arthropoda > Insecta > Hymenoptera > Encyrtidae > Copidosoma > Copidosoma floridanum. Next base: position 102,189 of record NW_028321908.1, on the reverse strand, counting down.
TTTTAAATGACAATAATTTAAAAATGTTGACATTTATTATATTTTTAAACAAGAAATTCACTATGAAAATAGTTTTCATAGTTTTAAAACCATTTTAAATTATAAATAAAAGAGATTATCTCGTTTTATGTTTTTAAATTATAATAATTTTAAAGTGTTGATATTTATTATATTTTTAAACAAGAAATTAACTGTGTTAAAATATTATAAGTGTATAAATTGTTCATTACAGATTATTAATTTTATATATGTTCAAAATAATTTATAAATGCATAAAATTGTAAAAATTCTCATCATTTATCTAGAAAAATAAGCTTTGTGTACATTAGATAGACATTGAATAAATATTTTTCATTTTTAATCCTGTAGTTAAATTTCTATTGAAGTGATCATTAACCAGACAAAATACGTTCTCACTTTGCGCCCTTAAGGAGAAAAATAGGATACGCGACTCGGGCGGAGGCCTTCCCGCCCTTGAGCGCACTTTCCGCCCTTCGAGTACTTTCCGCCCTTGGGCCGAAAGTACTCGGCGGGCGGAAAGTGCGCCCGCGGGCGGGAAGAAGCACTTTCCGCCCTAGTGGCGTAATATACTATTATCTACGTATACAATTATCAAGAAGTTATAACAGAGTCGGCAAACTTTTTATAAACTTTTTCCAAACTTGATGAAAATTTTTTAAAAAGTAATTATCATTTCAAGAAAAAAAAATTTCTTATTTTAAACTTTTCAAGGAATTTATATGAAGTGTGGCGAAGTTTGTTTAAACTAACACCCAACTTAATCAATTTTTTTTTCAAACATCTTATTCTTTGAAGTAAAGAAATTTAAATAAAGTTTTGTAAAAGTTATTTAAACCCATCCATACCTTATCAAAACTTTTGTTTGAACTTATTTTTTTAAAATACAAAAATTTTCTTTACATAGCTTAAAACAAGTTGAAATAAACTTTGGCAAAAGTTTTATTCAACTTTCAATTAACTACGGGAACGGGTCATGAGAAAAATTAAAAAAAAGTTTTTCTCAACTCTACTTGGTATAAACTTTTTCCAAACTGAAATTTTATTACGTGGGTTACCGAAGAAACTTAAGATTTAATAAGAAGAAATGTAACCTACTAAAATGCAGTCATTCAACAATAAAAATATAATGAGTGGAATATTTAATACTGCATTGTTTCATAAATATTTTTAATAAAAGCTCTCATTTTAGTACACATACTCATTACTTATAAATAAACTATTTCCAAGTACTTAACACTTACTTATACTTAACTACGATTCTATCCAGGTACTTTAATAAGGATGCGAAATTTTAGTTTGTCCCGATACACCTTAATCAGTGTCCACATGTAGCATAAATCGCTTACAACCCTGTTTCGACACAACCTAAACAGATGTTCGTAATAAAATTTTTTTTTTCAATTTCAACTACGAAGTGCTAACGTATTTTTTTGAAGTTTATTCAAAAAATGCAAGTTCATAAGAACGTAATTGGTTTATCCAAATAAAATGCATTTTTTTTTTATGACATTTTGTACCTACTCGACTTGTCCTGGTACACTTTAATTTACCTTAAGTAAAAAAGTAAAAAAAAAAAAAAAAAAAAAAAAAAATACATCAGCGAAAATCATAGGCCGGACCGTATGACTGAAGCAAACAACTTAACCTGCGCAAGCATTTACTTGTATGAGGTCCCTACGGTCCAAAAACTCAGCATAGATGGCGTATTGTAGCTAAGAGAAAAATGGTGTCACATTGACACAAATGTAGTATTCATGATCTCCTGACGTCAGCGTGACGGATATGTTGTCACATAAGTAAGTCCACATTACCGTATACCGTTGTCACTTATAGCCGTAGTGTGTCAGTGACGCGATTTTTCTCTTAGCTACAGCACGCCATCTATGCTGAGTTTGCTGATCGTATGGACCTCATTGTCAAACATACAACTAATGTAAAACATGTTAAATTGAAGTTGAAATAAGTGGGTGGGGCTCAGGTTGTAGTCAAGGTAGGGGGACTCTCCCACTCTGGCTGGTATTGTTGGAAAACGGTGATTGCGCACTGCGCATGCGGCAAACTTCCGAAAATCTGGGAGCTTTATTAAGGTATACTAAATGGCCTCTGACTTCCTGGCCCGGGCCTAGAACTAAGTCTCGAGTTATGCATAAACGTTCTTATACCAGCTTTCGAGTTTTAAACGCTTGTAAGTTAATCTGAAAAGGTTGGTTGGCCACCAATCGGAGAGTCAGTAAACGACGACGAGTCAGTAAACACACGATCGGGCCATGTGTCCGTTTTTGCTGCACTAATCACGGCTTCCATATATAATATATTCTAGATTTAATTATATATCTGATTTCTCTTGTATGACATTTTACGTACGTTGCTGGCAGGTACTGGCGTTTTTTGACTGTCGTCGCGTAACAACTTTTTTTATGAAAGCCAGAGAAAGAAACAGATAAATAGTTAGCATAAATCTCAACCGAAGCTTGTATAACAAGTCTAATTGTATGATTGGCTCGTGCGGTCACAATTGGTGTTTTCTACAAAAAGTAAGACACGAAAACCTCCTTAAACTTTGTGTATAAGGAAATCCTACACGTACATGTCACGCTATCTCCATGCTGTAACAACAACAGCAACAAAAATAACAACCTTGGTAACAATGATAGCAGTGCAATAAGCTCAAAAAAAGTCGTCCAGCATTACAATATTTCCTTGTAGGTATATGTTAAATAAATACTCACATAAAATTAACTTGGTTTATCTGATGTCTTGGTTTTTAACAAAATAGATGAATCACAAACACTAATATTCAATTAAAGAGGTAATGTCTGTAAAGGCGAGCCCAAGCGGCTTCCAACGTTGAGAAAAATCCAAAAAAATTTAAAAGATCATGTACCTATAAAAAATCGAGTGGAACTGTGAACAACCACACAAATATAATCACAATTCTGCATACAGGGGCAGTAAAAATATAATTATGACGGTAGACCTACAACTTGCGATTATTCACTGTAACATCGTTATAAAAAGCCAACATTAGTGACGATGGTTTGCGCGGGCTCACACGTTTTCATAGAAATGACCAAAAATTCGACTAAATGCCACTGAACGAGTCAAAGCCTAAACAAACGCTTGTATGAACGAGTGTGAAAGAGAAGGTGAGAGTCGCTGATGAACGTATAAGATGTTGGGGGATGTCAAACGCTTTCCTCTCTCCACCTTACTATAGTCCAAGAAACGTAGCTTTCAACTTACATTCATCCGGGTTAGGTGAAAACTTGATATTTTATGTTTTCGATCACGCTGATCACGAAAAAAATATTGAAAACCATTGTAGTGCCCAAGATATATGAGAAAAATGCATTTTAAAGCTTATAATGCTTGTATCTCAAAAAGTATATAATGGAGCGTAAAATGGCTTGCACCATTTGAAAGAGCATGCAAAAATCTGTCGGAACAACTGTTTTTTCAAATTCGGATGGAGTGCAATGTTGCGATAATTAATTGCTTACAATTTTAAGTAGCAAAGCAGCAGCAGAGAGAGAGCTACCCCCACCACGCGATCACACCTCTCCTCTCACAGCTCTCTGCATTGCCGACGCCGACGGAGAAATGACAGTGAAACTACATATGTATATGTACATATATAAGTATCTACGTTTCGGCTGCTTTGTTTTGGCGCAACACAACCTATACATAAGTACTTATCTGCTGCTTTACTTTAAAGCAACGCAACTGCTTGTCATAACGTTTGTATAATATTATTATGCGCGTATTGATAATCATATAAGCACGCGTGTTACATTATAATGAATGGTTTAATCTAATTTTAACGAAATTGTTATTTTGCTTCTGAATGTTTTTGATGTAGGTTTTCAAATTGTTCGTCCTCACAGAAAAGCAGCAGCAGAAAGGATATGTAGTTTATACTGTAGTATAGTTTTTCAATGTTTGAACATTATTTAATTATTATTTATTAATCACTGTCGACGTCAATCTCTACAAGTTCTTCTTTGATATTTTCAATAATCGTGTCTTCATTGTCGTTTTCCATAATTTCAATCACTTCTTTTTTTTTTGTCACAGCATTATCGCAGTTTAAACCGTTGCAATGAGAGCATAGTACGGTACACGGTAGTCCAGCCTTCTTGCAAGTGCATCGTCCGGTACTACAGTATTTTTGGCAGCCACATGAAATCTGAAACAAAATCAAGCAAAGAATGCTTGCTCAGTGGTCCATGTCCAGTATCGCAGTATAAATATTTAATAACTTTTCGTAACAAATCGCAAAAGTGATTTATCACTGCTTTTTAAGGACAGTAAGACAATTCTCTTACCCAGGGGAATTTCAAGACATTTAATTATTTAGTTCACCCTCGATAGGCAAAGCTTTGTTCGACACATGAGTCCCATCCAATCTTCGAATCCCAGGATTGGTTCCGGTTGCGATGGGACTTATGTGATGGAAAGTAGTGTTATTTTGGAGTCGCATAAATATAACAATAAAAATATTAATTTTACCAAATTCAACAGATCTTCAGGTGCAACTTGCTTTTCCGTTAATGTTAAAACAAGCATGAAATTGGTCCTTCTCCAACCCCACTCTACTGGATCCAATGTATTACCAAGCCACTCTTGTATTTGGAAGTACACTCGTTTCGTATGCCCTAATAATGCTGCATCAGTTGGTGGTAATGACGATAAAAAATTTTTTGATCGTAATTTTGCAATGGATGACATAAACAAGTGGTATCTTAAATCATTTATGCTGGTGATTGACTGAGATTGTGTCTTATATAAAGGAACAGTTATCCTTTCTGCGGCTTTGAATAGTTCATGAATGGATTTATTACTTTCATGAAACATTTTAGCTACATCATGAAACTCAGTATTTTTACTTAACAAGGAATATGTTTTTTTTCCTTTTTTGAAAAACGAGCTGGTTGTATCACAGCCTCCGTAAACATGGGCAAACATTATGTAAGGTTGCATAGTACTATTACTTTTTGTCTTGTACAGAACATTTTGTTTTTGCCCAGGTACAATTTTATAAAAATACACATTTTTGACACTAGGTGTTAATCCAACTGCTATCACAAACGAGTCAACGTCATTTCTGACTATCGCAACAGGATCTGCAACTTTCTCAGTCATCTCTATAGCACATCTGACAATGACAGAATCTGCATCCTTGTGTGCAGTTTTTACTGTAATATTGGCGTCGTTTAAGTACTTGGGTAACAAAGTAACAAATTTAAATTTATTAACTACATTCGATAAAAAGTTTGATTGAATAAGTGGTACTAGATTATTAAGCTGTATGTCCACATTAGCAGCAACAGATTTATCTCTTCTGCGGTATCGTTCGTAAGACTTTACACTGATCACTTCGTGGTTATAGCCGTCGAATACTACAATACAATTTTGTTTGAAATTACGTGTTAAAAAATTTAGATAAACATAAAAGATTTGCTTATATATTTGGCTGTGAGGCCACCCAATTTAATGCAATAACCAACCTCCATCGACAACATACTGGAAAGTTTGTAAAAAATCAGGAGACTGTAAACTGGGTTTGAACAATTTGTACAACTCTAATTTTGCTGATTTTCTCATCAGACCAGATTCGTTGAACAGACTTTGAGGATTGATGGATAATTCACATGTCAGGGAGCAGCGCGTTTTTTCTTCATCTCCCTGGAAAATGTAGGTAATCCTCTGGAAAAGTAAAGATGAGTTGATTGAGCAGATTTTCTCATTTTTATTACAAATTTCGTGTTCAGACGACAATGGTTTCACTGTATAAACGTTTGATAAAGAAATATTTTCAGCGCTTTTGCCTACCATATAGGCCATTCCCTGCCTACCTTTCTCAAAAGCCATGTGGCAATTAATGATTTCGCCAGCAGTGACGCCAGTAGACGGCGATACAAGATGAACTCTTCTTTTAAACGGTTTATGTTCAGCTATCCAGAATAAAAATTTTTCAATATGTTCATTATCTTTGGCAAGGCGAGCGGCTTTTAAATCGACGTGCTGCTCACTCGATTCCGATTTAAAATTGCAATAGTCCTCCAAGCACTCCATAGTATTTACAGCTGCAGGCATGCCTTGCAAACATCGAGCCACAACACTCCCCGTAACGCCACGGCCATGAACCAAGTCCGTTCCAAAGAAACGGTTGAGGGTCTGCTCTATTACCATGTCAGGTGATAAACCGCAAAATGATTTATCAGTTCTGCGTATGGAAAAGAAACCATCCCGAGAGAATTTATCAAATTCATCCGGGTCCATTCGCGCTTCTAAATTTACTAAGTCCTACAAAAATATTTGTGCGCTTTTTGCACACGCAAAGTGAGCGGGTGCGTGAAATATGAGAAGAATCGCTCTGATACTCTCCAAATAAAGTCTCCAATCTGCAAGACGCTCAGCTTCCATAAATTGCAGAAGAATAATGATGCATCTTATGTACTGCACTCACAATTTTGCAGTTGGGCCCTCTTTTTCCAGAGCATCAAGACGTTGATTGAGTTCTTCGTTCAAACGAATCATTGATGGGCACGCGTTGAAATCACCTATTTCCAGAGGCTCGGTAGACCATGTGCCAAAAAATTCGTTAATAGTATGCATCGCAGAATCGGGGGGGGGGCTCATCTCTTTAATGATATCGATTCCAAGAGCTGTAAAAGTCATTACATGAGCTCGGATGGCTCTAGCAAATGCGTGGCCAGACATCATTTTTTTAACAGACTCAGCTGCATATACAGTCTCCCATAAGTCCTCTAAACCCGAACCACTCATAATTTTTCCAACTGGTCCCAAGAATGACATCACTAAATGAAATCCTCCTAAACGGACAAAAATTTCATCGTTCTCAGAAACTAGTGAGCGAGCTTTCCAATACAGTGGTTGGTCAAATGTAATGAAAGCCATTTTTTGACCTAATTTAGCTGTTTCTGTCATTGTATATTTTAAAGCTGTGTTAAGGGTGGAAAACTTCGATGGTGGCTCGTTGATGAAAGGCAGGCAAGTGATGTGAGAAGTATAATAAGTTGTATTACACGAAATATTTTCCATATATCCTTTCCACATGGGTAAATTGTGGATATTGTTAAATTTACCATACAAGTATCCCGTATAGTGTGGTTTTATAAGACTTGATCCGACATTAAGAGAGTCTACTGATGCGTAGATCACATTTTTCAATGCACTAACAGTTTTACTATCATATGGAGCGTAAGGAATTATATTTTTTTCCACCAATACACCGGCAGGCGTTTGTTTGTTGAATTTTTCGGATCCTCCCTCGAACGATATGTTATATCCTGGCGTGTGGACTGCAATACCTCCGAGGCAGTGAAACGTTTCAAGATCGTCTATGGTCACTACGTTATGATCTGTGTTGTCCCCTACAAATTGTACGAATGCATCATGAATGATCATTTGAGGAGGGTCTTATATAGTCGATAATTCATACTGTTGGACATTGTGATATGACGAGCAAACTCCTAATTTTGATAGCAGGTCAATGATTAATCGAGAACCCGTTTTACGTCGAATGTGGGTTGACACGGCTAATTTAAGAATCGATATAAAAGATTTAGGTTTGAGAATTGAAATTATTGAGTGTGCAATACTGTCTCTTTTAACAAAATTTTCGTCATCATAACTTTGTTCATCTACCAAGAGAGTATTCAATAATAATTTTAAAAGTGGAGGGATAACAGTGGAAACGTCACTTAAAAACGAACTAGATGGTGGATAAGCATCACGGGGAAACCTTGTGTTTTTGATTTCTTTGCGTATAATTTGCGCAGCAACCATTATAATATTTATTTTATGCAAGTATAGAATGTCTTCGCCAGAAAGCCAATCATAACACGCCTGCGGCACTTCATAGGATTTGTAGAAAAAGATAGGCTGTTTCCCGGCCTGCTGAATAATTTTGATGTCTTTGCCGTACGTGTCCTTTAATTTTTTAATTAAAGTTCTTGTGTCCATGACATAATCGGCTACTGCCTCTTTCAATTCACTGAAAGAAAATTGCAGTTGATTAGAATTTTCTATAAAATGGCTAACATTTTTAAAACTTTTATCAACACGAAAATCTTGAGTGACACAGTCAGCTGTGTCTTCGATTCGCGTGACATTCGTGAAACACTGTTTGTGATACGATGCTGACAAGTTAGAGCAATTAACTAAATTATTTAGTCGTTCAATTATTTCTGCATGCTCATAATCATCTTGATTTGCAATATCAAGAAGATTGTGTATGGTCTGACGTAATGTTATGCGAGAGCAGTTTTTGTGTTTTGTATCAAGAGCTTTTGTGCAAAAAAACACGAGCTAGAAAAATCCAAATAAATTGCTGGTGGTGCAATAGTTACAGAGTTTGCTGGTCCGTCAATTACTATGTTTGGAGATGCAGTTGTTGGTTCTGGGTCAGAGCGGAGTTTTTTGATGGGAGTGCATGAGCTGTGTACTGCTGTCTGCAGTTTTCGTGGAAATTCATTGAAGTTTGGCTAACAATTGCTTTCCACTTATCATCTTTAAGTGCTTCGATCTTAGCAATCATGGTTTTTAAACCTTTTGCTTTCACACACACTACATTGATCAATCCCTCATTAAGAACTTTGGAGCACAGGATACATATTTCCTTGCCTTCATCCATAGCAGATGGTGACGGTCTGTAATAAACGTACCGTGAAAAACATGAAATGCCGTGTAAACTAGTGATACAATTAATTAAAATGTTCTAATAGCCGTCTTTTTTTAGCATATAATAAATAAATAGGTGTACACATGTATGCGAGAAAAAATTTTTATCAGTACGAATAGCTTTTAAGCACAAATTAAAAAAATTTTTAGGGCTTCGACGGCTGCTGCTTTTTTTGACGACGCACAATCTCGACAACCTACATCAAAAACATTCAGAAGCAAAATAACATAGATTTTTGCATGCTCTTTCAAATGGTGCAAGCCATTTTACGCTCCGTTATGTACTTTTTGAGATACAAGCATTATAAGTTTTAAAATGCATTTTTCTTATATATCCTGGGCACTACGATGGTTTTTAATATTTTTTTCGTGATTAGCGTGATCAAAAACATAATATATCAAGTTTTCACCGAACCCGGATGAATTTAAGTTGAAAGCTACGTTTCTTGGACTATAGGGAGGGTAGGGTGCGCGGAGCAGGGCAGCTTAGTGTGGCCCCTAATTATATCAGTATAAATACATTTGACAAGTGTACTTTTTTAAAAAACTTTATAAAACATGTTTATACTACTATCCTCTGTAATTTAAATATGAAGGAATAAATTTGTTTATTGAATAAAAAGTTTTAAAATTTAGAGTAATTAGAATAGCTTGACTTTATTTTTTATTAGCTTGAAGCAACATGAAAATAATAATCTTGGTAAATGAAAATTAGTACTTTTGATAGAGAAAGTCTTTAACTTTACTGCACCAAAATTTTTTTCAACTTAAAGCTTGTATAATAATTGTAATAAACAATCTAAAATTGCTCAAAAATGGGGCAGGTGTGGCACTCACGGAGGGCAGGTGTAGCACGGTCAGCGCTGTACGGCGGCTACTCAAAGCATCAACTGATCATAGGTATCTAGCCTATTCTGTATGTATGTAAACAAACAAGAAAAGATACTTTAAGTAGGTACATGAGTGCAATACCTAGGTAATAATTAGTTTTAGTTAGCTTTAATTAACTGTAATTAGCTTTAAGCATCTTAAATTAGTCGGATTAAGGCGTGTGTAAAGTAATGGTTAGAAACTAAAAGAAAAAGTCTAAGAGAAATGCGTGGTTCAATGGACAAATGCACTTGGCCATTCAAAGTGTGCTCGGTGGCAAATCTTGCAAGAGTGCTGCGAGTGCATTTGGCGTTCCTAGATCTACTCTGCAAAAAAAACTCAAACTGTATTTGGAAAATTCTTGACAAACAGGTGACAATCTATGCAACGGTATTTATGATGCATTTATAGTTATATGGCGTTTTCTACATCAGAGACTCAATCAAAATACATTCTTTGCAGCTGGTGGATTTTCTCGTATTTTTACTGACGAGCAAGAGGAAGCTTTGGCTAACTATATTGCACAAATGGAGGTAAAATTATTTGGACTCAACGGAACAGAAGTTAGACAAATTGCTTTCCAATTTGCTGAAAAGTTAAAAATTCCTCACAAATTTAACGTTAAAAAACAGGAGGCTGGTAAAGATTGGCTTCGCAGTTTTATGATCAGGCATGACCTTTCAGATAGAAAAGCTGAGCATACATCATCTGCAAGAGCCAATGGCTTTAACAAGGAAGCTGTCGAAGAATTCTTCAAATTACTCACTTCAATTTTCGATAAGCACAAATTTACACCCGACAGAATATATAATGTAGATGAGACAGGTGTATCCATTGTACCTAAAACATCACCAAGAATCATCACAAAAAGAGGGCGAAGGCAAGTGGGAGGATTGACTGCTGGTGAAAGAGGCGAGAATGTCATCGCAGAAATATGTATCTCTGCATTTAGGAATTTCATGCCACCGATGTTGATATTCCCTCGGGTGAAGGAAAACTTGGAACTGCTGCATGGTGCTCCACCTGGAGCTTGGGCAGAATTTCATAAATCTGGATATATGCAAACGGAGATTTTTACCAGGTGGTTTAAAAAATTCATTGAATTTTCCCACGCAACACCAGACAATCCTGTTCTACTCCTGCTCGATGGCCACGTGACACATGTTAGAAACCTGGAAGTGATTGACTTAGCAAGAGATAATGGGGTGGAAATATTATGTTTTCCACCTCATTGTACGCACAAAATGCAGCCATTAGATGTCGGCTTTAACGGTCCTCTGAACACCAAATTTGGTAAAGAAGTATCGGCTTTTCAGCGTCAAGGAAATAGAGTTACCTTAAGAAATTTATTTTCAATCTTTGGAAAAGCTTTTACTCAATCTGCGAAAATGGATACCGCCATCAATGCATTTAGAAAATGTGGGATCTATCCTTTAAATTCAAACGTGTTTTCTGAATCAGATTTTGCTGCTTCAAAAAATGACATCTCTTTAAGTTCAAGCACCCTAATTGTTTCCGGTACACCTTCATTTATCAATGATTGAATAATAATTATGAAATTTATAAATTTCTGATGAATATTATAACAAGTAAAAAACATTGCCATCATTCAATTTTAGAGTCAGAGACAAGGATCACCCAACTTAAAGAGGTTGTCCAAGATCTGATGCGTTCTACTCAAGACACTTCTGCTATCCAAGCAGCAAGAGAGGAAAAGTCTTCGACAGCTATCCCGAGTTCAGCAAACACCTTGGCAAACACTCTTCGCATTGAAAATCACATGACTGAGCATCAGACATGTAACTCTAAACAAGTCGGTGAAGGTGGTCCGACTCCGATGCTCAATAAAAACTCAATGATCTCTATTCCTGTCTCATACATCGTTCAAGCAAAGCCTCTAATTAGTTTATTGGTACGTAAAATTTTCTGTTTCAAATACATTAGTATAGTAACGTTTACTACATCAACTTCTATTATTTATAGAGTTCTTACTTACAAATAAATGATGAGACATCACTAGGGGAAATCGATAAATATGTCGATCAACACCAAATTCACTGTGATCAATCTTCACCCAACACTCTTATTGGACAATCTACTTCTCATACAGCTCCAAATTTTTTTTTGGATAACGATGGTGAGAAAACTGTGGATGCACAGAGAGCTGTGAGACAGAATATTCATCCCTCTTTGAATACCACCATTGGTAAAGATAATACCAATGATCCAAAAAATTCTAAAACAGGAAGAAAAAAGGGAAAAGCCGCTATTGTTACTAGTCAGGCTTACAAGGAAAATTTAATGGTTGAAAAAATAAGAAACATCAAAAAAGAAAAAGTTAAAGAGCCAAAAAGAAAAGTAAAATCTGGTAGTATTAATGCTCAGCCACGTTAACGTAAGCAGTCCTCTATTTCTGCTACTGAAGCAAAAAAAATGCGCGTGCCACTTGGTGATTTTAATAAGTAGCCACTTAATTAATAACAGCCAATGGCTGAGTCTTCACAGTTATTGACGAGTGGTTATTCAGATCTGTCACTAAGTGAAAAATTTTTGAGAGCAGCAGTACCAGATTCATTGATTTTAAGTTAGCTCGCCACTAGTAAATAACGAGGAAATTGAAATTTTGCTATTTTGATGAAAACACAACCAAATTATTATTATATGTTTAAGTATTCTTACAAAAGTCAAGACATTATTATAAGTGTACAAAAGTATTTTACTGTGATAATTGTATTTTAGTAAACGTGCCAAAATACTTTATGTAAAAACCGATACAATACAAAATCAAATGTTTAATAAAAAAAAAGTTTTTTTTTTCCATAATAACATAACGTGCAGGTTTTTTTTTTTTCGTTCCGCATTCCTATAAATACCAAACAAATGCACTTGAAAATTCTTCACGATGACTGTGCCACACGTACCCGATAGGGTGCCACTCTCCATCTACCAGTAGGGCACGGAGAGCATTTATAAGTGAATACTTTATTAATTTAACAATAAAAAGACTTATTTTCTATATAAACTTTTTGCTTTGAATTATGTTTCTGCGTTATCTTATTTTTTTATTTCTATTTTTTTGTCTGAAAACTTTTATAATTTAATTAATATCTTGACTCAAAGTTCAAGTGCCACTACTGCCTCACCCTCCCCTAGTAAGGCGGAGAGAGGAAAGCGTTTGACATCCCCCATCATCTTATACGTTCATCAGCGACTCTCGCTTTCTCTTTCACACTCGTTCTTACAAGCGTTTGTTTGGGCTTTGACTCGTTCGGTGGCATTTAGTCGAATTTTTGGTCATTTCTATGAAAACGTGTGAGCCCACGCAAACCTCGGCAGACAAATTTCCATAGACAGTATTTCTGTCAAAGTTTCCAGATAATATTCATGCCAAAATTTCCAGGAGCAAGATTATATCACAATGATTTGATCAATATTCCTGTTAAAATATTAAGTAGCAAAATTATGCTACAACGCTTTGATCAATACTTCTTCGTCTTCGTCCGTAAAAACTTTGGCTTACATTTCTAGGGACGAAATTTCCACCAAAGTTTCTGCGAACAAAATTTCCACCATAGTTTCTACGGACACAATTTCCGCCAACTTTTGTTAGGTACGAATTCCAAAATTTCTACCTGAATTTCCGAGGATAATATTTCTGCCAAAATTTCCAGGAACAAGATACACTTTCTTAACATTTTTTATGAATGTTTTTTACCCGAAGTTTCAGGAACAAAACTCTTACCATATCTCTATGGATAATATTTTCAACAAAATTTTGCCTATTATTTTGAAGAAAAATATTCCAGCCAAAATTTTCAGGAACGAGGTTTCTTAACTCGCATCATGCGCTCACTTGTTGCAAAAAATTGTTATTAATACGAGTGCGTGTAAGATAAATTCTCCGTCTAAATACTAGTGAATACTAGTGTATAATAATTTTCTTTATGCAGTAAAACCAAGCACTTCGCACACTTTATGTAATCATGACAAATTTATCACTCACGCAGTTCTCAAAAATTTATCTGTCTTTAAGGAGTCATGGAATATCAACCATACATATATTTTATTTAGATAAGTTGAAACGCTTTAATCGTAACAAATTATGAAAATTAAGATTATAAAAAACATCAAAAGTTGAAGAAAAAACTAATAAAGCAACAAAGAAATTTTAGTGATGAAATCACGATATTATTGCAAAAATGATAAATAAATATTTATCCTCCGTCAAATATCTGTAAACATAATGTGTAACATTGCTTTAACTAAAGTTTATCTTTTAATACAAATTCATATATAAATTAAACATTTTTAATCCATTATTTGACTACAAAAAGCCTAACTACTGCGATATTAGACAATTACGTAAGTGTAAAAGTTTTGCGTGCTCATGTGTTATTTCAGGGCAAGGGAAAAAGTTAACGAGACAAATAAGAGAGTATTGCCATGACTCTAGTCGTGTTGGTAGGATTCTCAAAATCCTACAATTTTCTTTAGAAGAGTGCATGTATTATTGGCTTACTTAATTTCAATGGTTATAATTTCATGTAATTAATTCTTAGACTAACCAGCCAACATATTTTTTCATACAATAAGCATAATTTTTTTGTTGGCTCTCACGTAGAAGTCAACATAGACATCATAAGATAGCTTAAAACAGGCTTGTTTGTATCGAGTGTATGCAATTAAAAATGCGAGAGCCAGGCACTCTATGAGATAAAATTTTACATGTTTTTCATCAAACTTACGCTGCATTGTTTAGTGTTTTACTTGGAGAGGGAAAAAGTAATCGTATTAGGAATGGTTATTTACAAGGTTTGAATTGAAAATATTTTATTATTCAGGAGAAACTGAGGTGCTAGAGTTACCTAGTAAGCTTGTCATTCCCCGGTCTTCCCTAGTACAAGGATGATGCGCCACCTGGAGAACTTCAATTTTTACATACGCCATATAATACATTATTTATAATCAAATTACCGTTTGAACTACATACTAATTCGTAGAATTGGTACAACTTTTAACCATTAGTGTGGCACTACTCGTCGCTTAACACTGCGAATTTGTACTTGTTTCCTGAATATAACTTAGTTTTTTATTTTGATTTTACAAGGATAAGTAAAAATGTAAAAAATTATGTTTATATCAACCAACGTTCATTTAAGTATTTTATTTGCTTTTGTTCCCCTATATAGTAAAACCCATACAAAATTGTATTTTATATTTATCTAATTTTTTACATGAGATATAGTACATTTTTGTTCTTAAGAGGTTACGTAGTCAAAAATTCATTTCAAAATATAATTTAGACGTTCACGTTGATATTCTAAATAAGCTATAATCTTTTAGGAATTGAGCACTTTATTTTCACGAAAGTATAACAAAATTAAGAAAAACTTGCAACTGCGTCTATATAAACCAACCCTATTTTATTGTACATTTAAGATAAATCATTTAATATAGATGGACGGAATCATAAGTTTTTTCAACAATCAATCCTTTGACTATCAGTTCTGCTAAACTACGTATATTTATATATTGTACCAGTTGCAACTTTTTGTATCTTCTCCACTATTCGTACACCTATAGTTCATTTATACACACTGGAAAATAAGTATGTATCTACCTCATATTTGTCTGGAGAAGAGCCTGACGTTTTTATGCTGGCTGCTAAATTATATAATTTATCATTTTGAGAGATCCTGATAATTTATTCCTAACAAAAACGTGAGATTAACTGTGCTGACCTATTTATTTAACAATATAATTATTTGAACTTGTTGGTACAAAGATATTTAAAAATAGTACTTCGCAAAAATTTTGAGAAATCAATATAAAATATCTCTTATTACTTCCAGTCATTCTAAAAGAAATTTTTTTGAAAGTGATTTTGATTTTCAGAAATCTTGGGTTATAATTTTCACTGATTGAGATAAGGCCTATCTGACTGGGTTCTAGAGACTTCTTCATAATCCAGATAGCAGACACATTTGTTTTAAACATTTTTAAAATTTTCTGTCATTATGCATCTTTGTGCACAGTAAGAGAAATCATAGTTTAACATTAGTGCCTACATAAACAAGGTACTGGTCTACTTTTTAAATTTGTATTTTTCTATTAAGAAGGTTCGTCTGCCAAATCAAAACGATAAGAGTGTTTGTAAGAATATTAGAATCTACTCATTGACATGTTACAAGTGTTACGTAAAAATTTCATATCGATCTACCCAGATAGTTTGTGAGAAAATCAAAGCTTAATTTTGGTTTTTACATGAGTTTTTATGGAAGAAACGAAAAATTTTAGAGTAAATGTTAGATATCTTTCTTTGGAAGAAACATATTGATTTAGAGTTTATTAAATAAAATAACTATTCATATAAAAAAAGTGTTCAGGAGACAAACAGATGTCATATGCTATTAGCTCATTTTTATCGTGGTACAATAACTTTCATGCTTTACCATTTAAATTTTTATTTCCGAAAGTTCATAACACTTTCATCAAATGAAAGTCAATCTTGCTATGATGTTTATTTTATATTTTTAACTGGTACAGAAAAAGTATTTATTCTGATTCGTTTTGTCTACAGGAAACTACATGCCTTATAGTGTATTATGCTATTTTTTCAAAACATATTGATGTTTCGTCAAATACTCACGAGTGTTGAACACAAATGCATTTTCCGTAATTGAGAGGGAGGACGTTTTTAGGTAGGTTAGTTCAACTTACTTTAACACAGCGTCTTATGAGAGTACCTGTACTAGCTTTAACTCCATCGTGGAAGTAGACGAACCTCCTTAAATTGCAGCTATCCCTGCTGCTTAAGAGTATTTACACCGTATAAAAAATAAAGAAGAAACTGCTATGTAGAGACAATTTTACTTTATATCACGCACGGGTTATGGGGTGGTGTTAAACATCAAATCACCTGTTTACGTTACCTGTGTGCCGTGTACCCTATGCCCCGTGTACGGTGAACTCTTACGCCCATGCCCTGTGTGCAGTGTATATTGCCCTGATGGGCTGATGGCCCTGTCTCAAAAAAAAAAACCGTATAGGCTGTTGTGATTAGACTGCTGCTTTGTTCATAAACAATATCAGAGTTACAGTTGCTTGGTTTAGCTTGGCGCTTGTATGAATTTTTTATAGCTATTTTCTGCAAGTTCAGCGATTTATACTTTTCCTTATGTTGATGTAAGCCTCACTTCCTATTGATTTACCTGTCCTGCTTTTGCTTGTCCTACCTAGTTGTGTACACTTTATTGATTTTTTTTGCAACTATCCTCATTACTGAGGTAAGCTCGTACAGTACAGGGTTTTATAATTAATTTGCAATCTATTTAAGTTACAGTTGACGCTGTATACCGTACAGAGACCTACAGTTTGGAAATTTCATAATTTTTTTAAATTTTTACTGCTTTTTTAAAAACTTTAAACTATAATTATTACAAATTTGTTGATTAAGCTTATCATTCATTATACTGTTACTGACAATTTTTATAATACAACCAACTTTAACATAGAGTTCAATTTATGTCGATGACGTTTCCTGGGTGCAATTTTTGTACGAAATCAATAATATATAAGTGTTTCAACAGCATTTAAAGTAAAATAAGTATATAACGTACGAGTTTGCAAAGGCTTCGATTTACGAACCGAGAGGTTTGTAAAGAAGCCTTTTCGAACGAGTTTCATATACTATTTTTCCGCCTAAGAACCCAAAATCAAGCGGTAAAAGTGATATTTTGAAGTTAGAAGGCGGAAAATTCATATAATCTTGATGAAAGTTGAAAATGCTAGGTGATATATGCAACATGGTTTTATTTATAAATTAATGGCAAATCGATTTCTGATCTACATTCTTACAAGCTCATTTTCTTTCTTTTTTTAAAACAGCAGAAATATTTTAAGCACTGAAACATGGAATCAGATATGTTTCATAGAACAATTTCAGGATCACCTAGGCAGAATGTTTTTCAAGTAGTCACTCAATCGTCACAGATTGTTTAAGTAAGTAGTTACTTTTAAGGCAAACTAACGTAGAGTGCATAGAGTGCACCGTAAATTTTTTAAAATACTGATTATTGAATTATTATTTCCTTTTTCTAAACACTAAATGGAAAAATAAATAAGTAGCATTCAGGATATATTTTTTATATCTTTGTTTCTATCAATTAAAAAAAAAAAATTTATAATCAACTTAATTTTTCTCAGAATTGATAAATGTACTGCTCAGTTTTTGATACGTTTTTTCTAACCATGACTAACTTCAGTTTCATAATTGTCACAATTTTTTTTTTTTAATTGCATATGTTGTGAATAATTTTATCAAAATGTAAATTGAATTTTGACTTGGCTTTCGATCGTAGTCTTTACAAGCTTTGGTAATTAAAATTCATGTGAATATTTTTCTCGCTCTTTTAACAAATCAATTTTTCTTACATATGCCAATTATCCAGCTCTTTTTTATGGCCCCTTACAGAACTTTAAAAAAAAAATCAAAATAAGAGGAATCTACCAACAAGGGGAGAAACCGTGCATTTTGCTAAGGTGCTATATTTTGCTATGTTATTTTAATTTATTTAATTAAGATTCACGTAACTTAGGTAAATGAGTCAATTTCTTTATCCATCCTGTGAATTTTCTTTTTCTTTTTTGCTATTTTGTTTTATAAGCATTCAAAATAATTTTTATGGTTATCGTAAAGTAATAATTTTTCCCTAGACCACGAGCCGTATGCTACAATTTGTAACTGAACCAAACCCCCACTCTGTTCCACAAAGCACTACTGACACTATGACTCAAGCCTCACAGTATGCACAGGTAGTTTTTTTGTGCTTTACTTGTTTGTTTCTTGTTAACACAATCACCATATAATTGAGAACCTCATATTTCTAATGTGAAACAAACCTAATTATTGTTACTATCATTCTTTATAAGAAGAGAAAAAAACATATTTTATTACAGTCGTTTAATATTTACTAACCAATAGTCAACAAGTCACGTGCCAGGTCACGCCAGACAATCCAGCGTACAACAAGTTTTTGCCATGCCTTCTCCTCAAATACTGGGACCAATACCTCACGTTGCTTAGGTATAGCCGAATCAATGGCCTGGACATATTTATGTACCAATTCCTGTATTACTTCCCAATGGAGAAATAGTTTATAATTATATTGCTCAACCTACGATGGCTTACCAAGTAGAGATATAATTTTAGTATAGCATTTCTATTTTATACTTTGCAAATTAATATTCTCATTGGTAATGAGTTATAAATTTTTTTTTTAACAGCCCAGTCAATTTGGTACGTTACCTTATCAAATTAATAATGAGAATGGTGCTGTTCCATTACAAAATATTCAAGTAACTGCGCAAAATATACTCTTATTAAATACGGTTTTTTTTAAAAATTTTTAAAAATAAAGATAGCTATATACCTCGACTTTAGGGGGCTCGAGCGTTGGACACCACACTAGTATGGACCAAGTGGGTTGACATGAATATTACGTAATTTGACATGCTATTGTATAAAACATGTAAAACATAATAACAATGAAAAATGTAATTAGAAAAAATATTTAATTACGTCCATATGGTACAAAGTACAACAAGTATTATCGAGTGACAAAAAAGTCACATGGGCAGAAATAGTACATTCCATATAAGTTCGCAAAGACTTTATGAACCTCGTTACGGCCCTATTCTCTGACTCGTGCCGTAAACTTTTTGATTTGCAAATACAAGCCTTTGAAAGAAGGAGGAAAGTAATTTTCATACATGGGCTCTTAGTGTGGCTTTAGAGTGCAAAGGTTCTGCAACACTATGTGTCTGCGATGGAAAAAGTACTTTTGATTTTATAGAACTTCATGTATTTCTTCAGCACAAAGTGCAAAATAATGCATTAGGGCATAAACCTTGTGCCAGTGGGAAAAAAGTTGTACAAATGTTCTATTCTTACTATCACCTACAATAATGCACGAGCTTGTAAATTTTTTATACATAGTTTAATTTTTTTTAAATCAAAATATAAGACTCCTTTGTTTATTAAAATCTGAGTTTGATCTTTTTTCTATTAAAAATGAAGCTTATACTTTCTTGCGCCAACTAATACAATAACACCATGATTTTTTAACGTTTACATAGCGTTATTAATTTTTATTAACAAACTATCAATTCTTAATTGTATAAGAGTTAACTCTAGGATTTATTATATTTATCATAATAAAATATTTGCTTTTCATGCCTAATGTCTGAAGTTTGTAATGTTTTTATAAAATACTTTGGTTCGCGTAATGGACAATCGAAGCAATTAAAATTTATTCATTAAAGAACTTTATGGGGTATAAAAGTAGTAAATGTCAACAACAAAATAATAATTTATATCGAATGTCGAACTAAAAGACTAGGTAGTAGTAATAATAGAAGGGCCTGATCAATCATGTTCCTCCTGTTTTAGTGTATAAAATATTAAATACTATGACCGTGATTGATCAGGTACTGTTTATACTGCTACCACCAATAGCAGTTGAGCTTGTACATTAATAATCCTCATTCAGAATAATTTCAAGAATTTTTCATATTTACAACTACGAGTACAGATAAAACGTGCTTCATTATTTAATTCAAATAAATAAGAAGAAATCATACGTATACATCAGTATTTTTTTTAAATTCGTATGAACTAAAGCTTTTGGGTCTGCAAGCTCGATCAAACTTATATAAGCACTATTAAGTATGATTCAAATTCAGTATACTCAGCTTATCTCTTAGTTTAAAGTACAAGCTAACTGGAGCTTTTAGCTTTTTTAAACATGCATATATTAGTATTACTAATTATTGAATGAACAATTAATCTTTTATAATAATATTTTAAATGTATACTTTGTATAGTCAAACTTCAATCAAAGTGCTATCAATTTTGGCATTTCTGAGTCTCTTCAATGAAGTAGAGAACAAATGCATGAAACGTATCAAATATCTCTAGTAAGATGATATTCCTGTAATTTTCTTTTTTATATACATATATGCGTCTGTGATACAAGCTTATATAAGCGGGGGTGCAGAATTTATCCTTTAATAAGTCAAGGGTTCAACACATGTTCATACGAACTTTGTAATTTTTTTTTATTTAATGGGATCTATATATTGTTCTTCTTGTTAAATCTTAAAACTAAGGACAAATCACAGAAAACATTCAAGATATCTTGAAAAACTATAGTGAAGTCTTGAAAATTTTTGATTAGTCCAAAAAATTTTGATTTTAATTCGATACAAAATTTTTGCAAACGAGATGGGATTTTCATTCAGGAGTAAAGTAATTACTGAGCCTAAAGTATGCCCACGCCCCGAGGTAGGAGAAGTAACATTACGGTTTTTTGAGCCCTAAGTCCATTCCCACCTTTATTCCACCCTTGAGTACTATATCATTGTTGTGCGTAAAAAAATTGGCTAGCTCATAGTATTCTGACTGAGACTATATAGTATATTGCACCCTCAGTACGAAAAAATGTCGTTTGAAATTAGGGCACAATTGTTCAACAACCACGTCTCCCGAAATTACAATGTTAATTTAAAAAATTCATAATTACAGCTAAATGGACCTACACCTAAGGGTGAAAGTGGAAATGATAACGAAAAAAAATCATCAGAGTTGAAGAAGCTTGATAATACGATTAATAATGATACTCCTTCTGATCCTATAACGTTAAATACGTTAGGATATCATTTTGGTCGAATGACTACTGACAATTTTAACTAAAATATCATGAAAAATCATCAATCTTTCGCTGTAATAAAATCGTGTTATGGTTCATTAATAAGTTATTAGGCACGAGTATGTATATGGGTGATTCTGCCGTAACTTGCTCAGATTGTGTCTGGTACTCGTAATCGCGTGCCACAATTAAATCAAAAACTTTACAAACGTTAAGTTGTGTTAAATGCTGTCAACTTTATTTGGCATACAGTCTTATACCAACATATTGCCCCCTTCATTGGGATAATTCATAATTTAGAGTCGAATTTTCCATTCCGACCCTTGTCCTCAAATCAATTTCACTCATAAAAGCTCCCAACAGTGAAGAATAGGGGGTATCTCCCACTTAGGTGTATACGCATTATAAAATATAGCTATTGCGGATTACATTTGTACCGTAGTCACTCGAAATGTCGAGAAATAAGAGTGGGTTTTTACTGCAAACATTTTGTCCGTAGATTTGCACCACAATCGCGGTTTTAACAAAATTCGGTTCAAATTACTAACTTTTTGGGTTGGAAATGCTAACCAATGGTCACTTTTCAAAGTATGGGACTAAAATAAATGACCCTATACGTCAGTAGTGCCAGAAGTTGTTACCCCTTTCAATTTTAAAGCCCTTCTTTTTTCGTATTTCACGCGTGTAGAAGTTTCATTCCGTTCAGACCCTTGATGGAACAGCCACTCGGTGCACGTGTGCAGGTACGCAAACTCCAGTTTCTCATTGCGTTTGATGGTAGTAAATAAATTATGGGTGGACAAGTCATTGAGTTATGTCTATGAATCGTACGAGCACTAGAAACCTCGAAATTTCCATTCCATACTTTTCCATTCCGACCCTACCTAAACTCAAAGTGTCGTTTTTTCTCATTTTAAACCAATCAATCTTCGCCATATTATTTTTTCATCACTGTTGTGCTAAGAGACGAGACACGTATTTCGGGGTTTCGTTCAATTGGCCTTTTTTCGCGATATAAACGCATAAACGGTGGTGCTACTTCTAACGATAGTATCCAAGTGGTGCAATATATTAGGTGGTATCATCTGAGCTCAAATGAAAGCTAAAACAAAGCCCTGAAAATATAAAAAATATTGTATTTCGTTCTACCAGTCAAATGTTATAAGCGATTTTATGAAAAATAACGAAATTCAGCCAAATATCCTCAAAATTTCATTATTAGCCATGTTTACACTCTAGTTCGAACAGCTTTAACTTTTGATTAGAAGCATAAAATCGAACAAAATTTTTTTATTAATCGATAGGTCTTGATCACAGCTTTCATTCAAGCTCAGTAAGAACACTCGGATTATGAAAGGAGCTTAGCTACATGTGCTAGAAAGAGACGTATTTTTTCGAAACTGTACTAAAACTGACTTTTATAAAATGTCGAATATCTTTTGATCCAAAAAGTTTGTAGTTGCATCGCTTTGGATGTTTGTTACTAATGTTATTTAAAGTTTATTTGAAGGAGAAATACCATGAAAAAAAATTTTTTTTAAAACATTTTTTAAGTCGATTTGAGCAAGTTACGGCTGAATTATCCATATAGCTATAGACAATGCTGCCTACATGCTCACAACACAGTGTAAATTTTGTATTCTGAGAAAAAAAATTTTATATCTTATAGTAGGTTGGATATATATTCTTGAGTAATCTAATAAAGACAGATGTCGTAAATCACGATTATCTACAGTTTTATTCTACCGATAGTCGAAGATCAAACTCGAGTTTTAATTGGTCAAGTTTTTGTATCAGCCAGATTTATAGTCTTGTGAATTTAATATTCATTAAAAAATTATCCGTACACATGATACGCTATCGATTTGGATTTCTGTACATACTATCGTTGCAACTGTGATTGTCATTACGGTTTAACTATCTTATGTATATACTTCTTACCAGCGGCCCCCCCTCTCGGCTTCGCCCGAGACTTACTAAATAGAACACCGTAGTGTGTTGACATGTTATGTGAAATGTTTTCAGTTAAAAATCTTACAAATAGGGATAAATGACCTAACTACTGCGCACTGAAATTTTTGATTGTACTAAATTTATCATTTCTTAATGTTTTTTGATGTAAATTAGACCAGTTTTACTTAATCTTTATCGCAGCATCTTGTGCGATTAAAACGACAAACATTTTTCTGTAAAGGAGCTTTTTTTTTTTAAATAATTGTTTCAGTGCTGATATCACTTAGTGGTATTACTGCGCATGGTTATAAAATAAGCACCAGTCGCTGCGCCCCCCAATTACTGCGCGGGTATCTCCCATAAGGTTTTCTTGCTGAATCCCTAGACCCAATTGCTGCGCACCAATCACTACGCACGATTACAAAGTTTTGTAGGTTAGATTCGTTTAGAGTCACTAAGTTAAACAATTATAAATATCATGATGTAAAGTATGATTCGGGATTGAACGTTATTAATGTCCGTACGTGTTACAATATCCAAGCACCCAAATTTTTCAGTCTGTTTTTCTTATTTTCAGTTACCGTCGAGTTTGCAGTAATTGGCGCCTGCGCAGTAATTAGGTCATTTACCCCTACTCCTGACACTTAATAGAACAAAAATCTTCTTATTAAAAACATATTTTTTCGGAATCCATGTGGTTTATTTAGTCAAATAATGTGTAAAAATTCAAAAAAATAATAATGCTGAAAAGTACCGTGCGTTCTTTATGCCATAAAATAATCGGTGGCCATAAAAAGCCGTTGATTTACAGTTTCTCTCGTGTGATTCACGAAAAAGGCTATTTTTTAGAGCTGTTAAGATTTTAAACTCCCAAAAAATATATATTGAGAAAACATTTTTTTCTCTCATCTCACAACTTTATTACCAGAGCAACAAAGTCCTGGAGCTTTATCTTTACATTTTCCATTGCCTCAAAAACACAAATATATTTTCTACTTATTTAAAAAACTTAATTAAGATCTTTAAAGATTCGAGAGATTACTGTCAGGGTACAATAAAAAGCTGATCTCCCACGCAATGGTTTCTTTATTATTTGTCGATTTTAATGCTGCTGTTCCAATCTCAATAAATTTTCTGCGTCGGTTTCTTGACAGCTGAAATTGTATTTATTAGATACATTTGAAGTTTCTCTTCCAATTCACTCTCTTGTGAGTTTTGGCATGTTAAAGACTTGTGACCCCTTAAGGCTGTTTTCTGTTAACTTTGTTAAGTTCTAATATATTTGTTGGCAAGCCCTAGACTGATCAGGAAAAAAATTACAAAGTTTGAAGCTTTGGAGCTAGTTGTAAAGATCTTTCCCAACGTCTCCCAGTATAACGTCGAAGACAATGGTGTTTGAAGGACCTTTTGTTGCAGACTCAGTTGTTTTGGGTGATCTAAGATGAAGAGATTGGTTCTTGATGCTTGCCCGTTGGAGACTGTTCCGTTGGCTTAAGTTTTTGATTCCCTTTATAGCTGTTAGGTTCACCCAGCGCAGACCTTGGAGAGGATCGGTGATTCCTGATGGAATGCTTACAGTCGAGAGGGGAATATAGGGTCGTTGGACAGCGGGATTCCCAGCTTTGCGAAAAACAACTCCGCTCGTGATGACTGCCAGTGAATGACTGACTTGGTTTAATAGTGGCCGTCTTTAGTTGATACAGTCTTTTATTCGAAAAATTGCTTCCGGAAATGGTAGTGTATTTGTTCGCAAGGTAGTTCAAACTTAGGTGGTCCTTAAAAGAACCGATGAGATTGATGGTTAAGTAGGGAACGTTAATATTTATAATGGCCCTAAAAAGGGCCAGTGGTGAGACTTCCAGCTATTCCTTATTATTATTTCTGATGATAAAGAGCTGGCTGCGGGTAGCTTGACTCTTACCATCGAAGTCTTTATGTATGGAGACTATGATGGAGGGAGGTACACCGCTGACCAAAGAATATCTCGTCTTGGAGTCGTTCCCCAGATAACCAACCGCTCATCGTTAGTCGGGAAAAAGTGAGTATGCCGTTGAGAATACGATCACTGAGAAGGGAACCGTTGTGGCTGCTCGTGCTTCTCAGGGCTGTCTTTCCTGGTTTACATTTGTAGCCAAAAATTCTCTGACGGTACCAGGCGGGATGGTGGTACGAACACAAAACTCTAAAGTGTTAGAGCAGGTTGTGCTCTGGCTAGATTCGTCTCCTGGTGTAACTCCGGAGACTTTATTGAGTAGAATAATTTTTGTTGGTCACACTCGTCAATCCTTGAGATTAAGGGTGGAAGTAAACCTGGGTCACTTGCCCTTCAGAAAAGAGTTTCCCAGCTGCACGACCATCATCTACATTGTCGATGCAGCTCGATGAACTACCAGTAGGTCCCTGCCGAACATTCGGAGACCCCCCGGCGCACTATAACCATATTTATTTAATTCTGTTGTAGGTAGCCTCGATTTTATGTCAACGCCACCTGGTGGATCCTACTGAACTGAAGTGAAAAGCTGGCGTATTTTCGCAAAACTTTAAGCTTATTTATTGCTATTGTTATTGAATTTTTCAGATAAAAACTATACTAAAACCATCTAGGAAGTGTCACGAATCAGTGTGCAAAATTTCAGCAAAATCGGTTCAGTAGTTTTCGCGGTTAGCGATTACTAGCAGCCCCCCGTCTCGGCTTCGCCGAAGACTTACTAAATAAAACACCGTAGTGTGTTGACATGTAATGTGAAACGTTTTCAGTTAGAAATCTTACACATATTCCTGACACACATCAGAACAAAAATCTTCATATTAAAAACAAATTTTTCCGGAATCCATATGGTTTATTTAGTCAAATAATGTGTAA
Source organism: Copidosoma floridanum (assembly GCF_036245765.1). Classification (NCBI taxonomy): domain Eukaryota; kingdom Metazoa; phylum Arthropoda; class Insecta; order Hymenoptera; family Encyrtidae; genus Copidosoma; species Copidosoma floridanum. Next base: position 76,068 of record NW_028321908.1, on the reverse strand, counting down.
AAATTAAAAAAAATAATTATGCTGAAAAGTACCATGCGTTATTTATGTCATTAACTAATCGGTGGCCATCAAAACCACAAAAAGGGCTATTTCTTAAAACTGTTAAGATTTTAAACTCCCAAAAAATTTATATGAACAAAATTTTTTTTTCCATATCTCACAACTTTATTACCAGAGCAACAAAGTCCTAGACCTTAAACCCTAAATTTTATTGCCACAAAAACACAAATACATTTTCCACTTCTTAAAAAATTTGAAGTAGGATCTTTAAAGATTTCACAGATTACTGTGACGGTACAATGAAAAGCTGATCCCTCACGTAATGGATTCTTTATTTGTCGATTTTGACGCTGCGGTTCTAATCTCGATAAATTTTCTGCGTCAGTTTCTTGACGGCTAAGTAAAATTGTATTTATTAGATGCATTTGAAGTTTTTCTTCCAATTCACCCTCTTGCAACTTTTTGGCATGCTTAAAATTTTTGTGACCCCTAAAGAGTTTTCTGTCAACTTTGTTAAGTTCTAATATATTTATATATTTGTTGGCAAGGTAGTTCGACATCCAATGGCCCTGAAAAAGACCGGTGAGCTTCTTAAGTTAACTCTTTCTTGACTGCAGTTAACAGCAATTGTGACTGCCTGGATGCCTCAGGGTGATCTTCTCTGGCCTGCTGTTAAGAACCCAGACTGATCAAGAGAAAAATTACAAAGTCCGAAGCTTTGGAGCTAGTTGTAGTGCTCTTTTCCAACGTCTCCCGGTATAACGTCGAAGACGTTGGTGTCTAAAGCACCTTTTTTATTTGCAGATTCAGCTGTTTTGGTGATCTTAGATGGGGAGATTGGTTAGTGATACTTGTCCAGTGGAGGCTTTCCCGTTGGCTCAAGTTTTTTTAAATTCATAGCTGTTATAGGTTTGCCCAGCGCAGACCTTGGAGAGGATCAGTGATTACTAGTTGAATGCTTAGAGTCGAGAGGGTAATATAGGGGCGTCGGTCACTGGGTTTTCCAGCCTTGCGAAGAACGACTCCGCTGGTGACGTCTGCCAGTGAATGGCTGACTTGGGTTAATAGTGCCTGTCTTTAGTTAATATGGTCTTTTAGTCGACGAATTGCTTCCGGAAATGGTAGTAAAAGTGTGTTTGTTGGCAAGGTAGTTTACACTTAGGTGGCCCCTAAAAAGAACCGATGAAATTGATGGTTAAGTAGGGAACGTAAATACTTGTAATGGCCCTAAAAAGCGCCAGTGGTGAGACTTCCAGGCTATTCTTTATTATTATTCCTGATGATGAAGAGCTGGCTACGGGTAGCTTGATTCTTACCCTGGGAGTCTCGATGTACGGAGACTGTGATGGAGAGTGATACGCCGCTGACCAAAGAATATTACGTCTTTGGTCTTCGGGTCATTCTCTGGATAACCGACCGCTCATCGTTAGACGGGAACATGTGGGTAAGCGCGTTGGGGACGTGACGACTAAGAAGCTTGCCGTTGTGGCTGCCCGTGCCCCTCAGAGCTGTTTTTTTCTGGCTCATATTTGTAGCCATAAATTGTCTGACTGCACCAGGCGGGATGGTAGGACTGCCACACAACTCTTAAGAGTTGGTGCTGATTGTGCTCTGGCTAGATATGCCGTCTGGTATTATGCCAGAGAAGTCATCGGTTGGAAAGAATTTTTTTTTTATTGCACTCGTCGAGATTCAGGGTGTATGGAAACCTAGGTCCCTTCCGCTTTACGGAAGAGAGTCGTCCGTAACCGGGATATCCAGCTGCTAGACCATCGACAACATTCTCTATGCAGCTCGTTGAACTGCCGAAGCACGATTGCATCAATTATGGAGACCCTCTGGCTTATTATAACCATAATTATTTAATTTTGTTGTAGGCAGCCTCAATTTTATGTCAACGCCACCTAGCGGATTTTACTGAACTAAAGTGAAGAGCTGGCGTATTTTTGCAAAACTTTAAACTCATTTATTGCTATTGTTATAAATTTTTTAAGACAAAAACTATACTAAAACCATCTAGGAAGTATCATGAATCAGTGTGCAAAATTTCAGCTAAATCGGTTCAGTAGTTTTCGCGTTTAGTGATTACAGCGGTTTTAGCGACTTTGCTTTATATATTAGTAAGACAACGGTTTTAGTTACTCTGCTTTATATATATTATATATTAGATAGTTATTCTAATATGAGTGATTCTGCCGTAAGTGGCTCATTTCATGTACAGGGCTCATGCTTGTATATGAAACTTAAACTTAATACTCTAATCACATGAAGTTATGTTATAAGTTGTTAACTGTCTTGAAAAAAACTTTTAAGCTGATATCTTGACACCTAAATAGGATGATTAAAAAAATGTAGTCAAAATGTCACTTCGGTACCCTGTTCCAATTTTAATTTCGCACGTAAAAGCTCCCACGTAGAAAAAATAAGCTTTTTTGCCATATCCTCGCACACACATTGTCAAGTACAGACGTCTTAGGTTAAATGTATGTCATAACATTAATTTTTAGCTTATATAAACACGAGTTTTTAGCAACTACAAAATGTTCCACGATTTGAACTGAATTGTGGATGTTAGCGAAAATCACTTTGAAAACAACACTGTTGTACTTCGCAACACCTATTAGTCGTAACTTTTCTAATCTCCCACCAAGACAAGCCCAATGTACTAGCCAAAGCTATAAAAAATTTTTTTCGTGAATCGGATCTGTACGAAACTTATAGGGCATTTTTAAAATAGGAAAAAGTTATAAGAATTTCTAAAAAATTACGAATATTCGGCAAAAATCTACAAAATCTCATTTTCAGCGATTTGTATCGCTCCTCTTTTAACAGCTATTAGGATGTAATATGGGCCACTGGAGGGGGTAATAAGTTTAACATGGCGTGGAAGAGTCAATGCATATGCATGTGCAGCATAGGACTTGAAGGCTATTATTTTTTCCTCCGTGTTTAAGTTTTTGATGACAATGAGGCCCGTGCGTTTTTCTAAACTATAGTTACGTCAGGAAGCAGCTCCCAGTGCACTTCTTTTATACTCTAGAGCTACGTAACTCACGAAAATCTGAATTGAAATACGCAGCTGCTGATAGAGTGCTGTACCTATAAATACGTATACGAGCACTGCTGTAGATATATGTATACGCGGGAAAGCTATCAGCAGCTGCGTATTTGAATTCGGATCTTCGTGAGTTACATAGCTCTAGAGTATGAAAGAAGTGCACTGGGAGCTGCTTCCTGATGTAAATATAGTTTAGAAAAACGCACGGGCCTCATTGTCATCAAAAATTTAAACACGGAGGAAAAATAGCCTTCAAGTCCTATGCTGCACATGCATATGCATTGACTCTTCCGCGCCATGTTGAATTTATTACCCCCTCTAGTGGCCCATATTACATCCCAATAACTTTTGAAGGGAGGCACTAAATGAAACGAAATTTTTTTTTAATCGATAGGGTTTTAACCTAGCTTATGTTCAATCTGAGTTAGAACACTTTAACTATACAAGCAGTTTAGCTACACATATTAGAAGCCGACGTAGTTTGTTCGAAAATGGACTAGAATAGACGTATACAAAATAGCGTACATCATTTGAAACCAAGAACTTTGTAGAGGATTCGTTTTAGATATTTGTTGTGGATGGTATTTGAGAAAGAAATGCAATGAAAAATAATTTTTTCAACAAACTTGTTTTAAAAAAATTCTTTAAATAATTTTGAGCCACTTTTGGCAGAATCACCCACATACATTGTATTTTCTATTGCATATCCTACATAATTTACGAAAAACAACGGAGCTCATAGACTCTTACGAACAGGAACGGAACTCAAGGTTTCTTACGAAAAGTAACGGATCTAGGAGACTCTTACGAAGACAAACGGAACTCACGGGCTTCTTCCGAAGACAAACGGAACATACAGATTCTTACGAAAACCAACGGAACTCACGCGTTTCTTACGAAGACCAACGGAACTGGCAGGTTTTGTACAAAGACTAACAGAGCTCACTTCATTTTAACAAAAAACTAGTTAATAATATCACTAATAGTAAAATAACTACCTCCTATACATATAACATAATGAAGTGCGCTTGAAGCATCTCGTTTTTTTATAAATAATAATGTCAAGTCAACGATGTTACCAGTGCCTTTAACAACGTAACAGTAAGACAAGGCGCTGCAAATATTTTATTTGATCTAAACTAACTTATTTATAAACAACCCAGTGCCATTATTTATATAATGCAATGCCTCACATACTTCTTTTTTTATGGACACAAATATTGATATTACTAATAAATTATCTCTACCCAATCAACTTCATGGACTGCAAACCTTTGGTCTTAATAAAAAGCTATAATATATTAAAATGATGGTATAGATCGTATGGCAAGCACTGTTTACCGAGTTGTTTATTACATTATGCAATACAAAACAATTTCCACTCTCCTTTTTTTATGTGAGAATGTAAAGATTGTCTAACCAGAACTGTTTTATTTGAAAAATAATAATTCTAGTAAATAATCGATTACGAGTAAAAAGCTTTTTCTTATTTCTTAAAATAATATTATTTAATACAATTTTTCAGTATTGTTACCCTAATCATAACCAAAATCTCTTCCTAGTATATAAATTATTTACTGAGTAAATTACGTTTTGACTTTTTTTGCTATTTAGGAAAGTTTCAATTTTTGAACATTCATAGCCAAAACCCAATGAATACTTGTATTAATTTATCAAACATAAACATTATCTTTATTATCATGGACTGATCCATTTTTTCGTAAAAAAATAATAAATAATAAGAGTTTGATTCTTTTACATATATACATATGTATACACATATATACATACATACATATATATATATAATCTTTTTCAAAATTTTTTGTCTAGAATTACATAACAATTCCTTTTTTCAACTACATAATGAACGTGATCCACAAATTAAATACATACTTTAAATACTTATTTAGATCATATCATAGGATTTACAGAACAGAACCATCAAAAATACGTTTTCGTGACAGAAAAATAAATTAACTTATTCATATTACTAACACAAACTTTGGCTTGTTAATTGCACAATCAAGTGTTACTTTTAATATTTCAATACCTCTGAAAAGGCTTCGATGTGATTATTTGGTATAAAATTTTTAGTTAACATCAACTGTAAATCACCTTTTTTCCTTTGAGCTGAAGGTAATCTTGTCTCGTACGCTTTATTTAACTGCGTAGAACATATGTCATCTAAAGTAACATTTTTCTTAAAAATATTTATTTGTTTGTACTCGTCCAAGTAACTATATTTAATATGAATGCAGGTACTATTCGAAACTACTTTGATCTCTCGTAAACTTACAATTCTTACTGCTTTCCAATTTAATTTGCCAGACAGATAGTCAAAACTGAGAATATCATCCTAAATTTTTTCTTCTACCACATACTTATTTTCTTTCTTGCACTCCCGTATCATTTCAGCCCACTGTTTTTTTGAATATATATAGATTTGTGGCGAACAAAGTTCTCGATTCTGGCATGCATGGAATCTCCCTCTGATTGAGTATGCCCAACTTCGAGAAAGCTAAATAATAAATATTTTAAATAAAAATGAATTCAAACTAAGAGAGTTTTTAGTTTTCTTTTTAATATCACATGATTCCACACTTTTGTGTAAGAAATCATGAGTTGTTATTTTTTTACGTTTAGGATTATTGCATTCTTAGCTACTCCAAAAAGTAATTCTTCCCAAAACTACATGCGCAACGTATTTTTTCCAAGTATACGGATCATCCTTACAAACCACTAGACGAATAAATTAACGTGTTGTTCAAAGAAAGCACTCACTGTCTATACCTTCATGAACGTACCAACTCAAATCCGGAAAGAAGACAACGCACCTAGGAAAATTCTTTTTTGTAACATGTCATGTACTTTATCTCATTTTGTGAAGGAAAAAATAGTAAGTAGGCACAGTCATTTGATTATCATATTATTTACAAGAATAAATCAAGGACTTAATTAATATAAAGGTATAGTCACTTGAATTATAAAATGACAAAAAATATTAAATTTATCGTAATCCAATACGTAAACAACACTTGCTTAGATACTTCAATCTTACGTTAATGTTGTTTAACGATTGATGTTATTATTAAAACTACGTATTTTAAAAATTTTTTCGTGTTCATAATATATAAAAAAAGGCGAAATTGCCACTAAAAAATTTAAGAAAGACAAAATTCCTGAAAGTTAGCGCTTTCGAGTAAGTAATTTTCAGTTAGTGCAATTTTTGACCGAGGCGTTTAAATCTGTACACATTCAGCTAGGTTATAAAATTTTAGCTAAAAGAATTGTAAAAGATTTGGAGAAAAACTTCTTTTGGTCACGTGTGCTACGTCATTTAAAGTTCTACCTGAGTAATTTTTATTGATTTTAGTTTAAAATTGTTGTGAAAGAAAAAAAGTTGCACGTCCGACATAAATAGATTAAAGAATTTTCAAATATTTTTACTAAAATATTCTTCATTAAAATTATTATCTTACCGATGAATTATATCAATACTCAGTTCGTTAGATGCTTTGACGTACATGGTAAACATGTTTTTGTTTTGGTTTTGTCCTCCACAATTGTCGGTGTAAAAAATAACTTCCTTAACTTTATTTTCTGCTTTTAAACATAAAAAATTGAAGACGAATGAGGCTATCTCATTAGAACCTCGATTCCCAGTAGTTTCATCCCATATATTACAGTAACCTGTCGATTATCCCATGTCGTAAACAGTAAAGTTCCACACAGATAATTTCGACAAGTAGTACATACTCAATACTTGTGTCCGAGGTGTGGTTAATATTTTCTGCAAATCAAAATTTGCGCAGCAGATTTGGGGATCATCGATAGCCTTCTGTGTATCTATTTTCATACGTTTTCTTGATTCTGACTTCATTTCAAGATGGATTTGATATTGTTGTTTATTATTTACTTTATCCTCTTCCAACATATTAATAAAACTTTCGCATGTATCACATCTAAAAAACATTCGTTATTATTTTTTTTTTTTTCCATGTATATATGGGTCATTCTACTAAAAATGGTATATTTTATGTCCCAGTAGATTACAAAGTCGTTAAGGAGATATCGATCTGGAAACTTTTTTAATTATTCAAAAGATGTTCACTGCTGAAGGTACAACAAGATTTAGACCATAAAAGAGTATTACTTTAGTTTGAGATGCAAAAAAGAGGCTGAATAAGCGTTACGGGCTCATGTCTCATTCAAAAATTTGCAGTTTTGACGACTTCTGTAATCTAAACACAGAGTTTTTAATTTTTTTACGGTATGGGATCATAAAGTTACTAGCGCTAACAATGTTTTTACGCATTTGAAACAGTCAAAAAAAATTTTATTCAAGTGTTGCATGCCGTTACAGTTGCGGGATCGAAATCTTATAAATTTAAAATTTCAACTGAAAATACTCTCACAATCGCAGGCAATTAAAACCGGAATTCCAATTAGGGCGTCTTATGTTCTACAATCGTCAAGGATGTTGCAGAAATTTTTTCCGATTTTTCCATTTCAATAAGCCAGTTCTACGGGCTCGCGAATTTGAAGATTTTGTCTCCCCAAAATAAAAACTAAGAGCCCGTAACGCTAAGGAATGATGTGTATCTTTTTGAAGCGTTCGGTTATCGACTCGGAAGGTGGCGGGTTAAAATTAATCTGTTCTTAGAACGAAGTTCTTCATGTCGCGTTACTCGGGGGGCTGGAATTTTAAAACCGACAGATTTTTTTTTTTTTTGAAATGAAAATGGTTTACCCAGAGTCTCTTCCTCTCAAGTTTCCCCCCTTACCCCTCCTCCCTCACCTACTGTTCTCTATACACTTCTCCTCTCCCCACTATATATGTATACCTGCCAACCCATTCCCCCTCACACTTCCAAGCAATTAATTTTTAAACAAATTTTAATTATATTTTCCCACAATAATTTTTATTTTACTTAGAATTTTTTTCTTTTACAATTCTAAAAAAAAGAAAAAAAAAAAGAAAAAAAAAAAAAAAACATTTTCCAATAAAGAGATTTTAACCCTCAACCTCCTTGCATATGAGTCCAGTACCTTACCTTACCCACTCCGCTACGAGCGCTGCCGGCTAGTGAAACTCGGTTTTTTGTACTTATCGTGTGGTTCGTAACTATAACATTCCATTTTAATATGCATTCGCTGATAATAGATTTAATTCATGATAAATTATGTATTTGTTTTCTAAATAATACATTTAAAAAAAAAATAGAAAAAAATAAACATGAAGAATAGAGTTGAAGAACTTATCAAAGGTTTTAAAAGACGATTATTTCGCATTCGACAAACAAATTATGTTACAACATCACATAATAACATAAATAAAGTAATTTATTAAATCAATCATAAATTAATTATGTAAGATATTGTATAAATATCTTTCGAGTTTCATATCATTTCAATGGTTTTTAAGGGCACTTATTTTGAATTGGATAAACAAATTATAGCACAATGTCATTAAGTAATTATATAAAAATAAAACAATAATTGTATTAATAGGCTATGAAATCGCAAAAAAATAAGTAAAAAAAAAATGTGAAAAAGAAATTAATGAAATGAAATATGAAAATAAAATGAAACAAAATTACAAAAAACATGAATACATACAATTGAATGAAAAAAATAAAATAAAAAAGGGAATGAAAAAAAAAAGATTAAATATGAAAATAAAAAAAGAAATTAGATAAAGGAAATACAAAAAAAAAGAAAAAAAATAAAACAACAAAGAAAAAAATAAAACAAGGGGGTATTAATGGGTCATGGGACCCACGGTAAGAACCAAGTTCTTTAAACATGAGATGAGTATAGACACAATTTCTCAGGTAACAAGGGGGTCGCTGGACCTACAGGAAGAACGAAGCTCTGTAAACGTTAGTACTGCATTATTGTTGTTTACTAAAACAAAAACTTAAAATAACGAATTAAAAAAAAAAAAAAAATAAATACTTTACTTCTCACGATGGTTGAACTTCGTGAGAACGTCGTGCATAAATACAGTACTCACGAAGTTCAACCATCGTGAGTACTAAACTATTTTTTTTTTTTTTTTTTTCATTTTTCAAGTTTTTGTTTTAGTAAACAACATAAATGCAGTACTAACGTTTACAGAGCTTCGTTCTTTCTGTGGGTCCGGCGACCCCCTTGTTACCTGAGAAATTGTGTTTATTCTCATCTCATGTTTAAAGAACTTCGTTCTTACCGTGGGTCCCATGACCCATTAATACCCCCTGGTTTGTTGTTTTAATTTCCTTTACAATTTTTACATTTGTTTTATTTTTTTTTTTTTTTTTACTTTCTTGTTTTATTTTTTTCTTTGTTTCTTGTTTTATTTTTTTAATTTCATTTATTGTTTATATAATGTAAGTGCAGTGGCAAAGCTCAACTAGCGTTTGGTGCGTTACGATCTCGATTTTTCGACGATTTAATAGGAGCCCGTAATGCTCCTTTGTTTGCTAAGAGCCCGTAATGCTATTCCGTAATGATAAGAAATGCACTGTATTTTCACTGAATGTTAACTTAGCGGCTGGAATAGTGTAGTATATAATAGTATGGATACAGTACATTGTATAAGTGCAACAATAAAGTTGAATTTTCACTCTGAGTGGTATACGCATGATATGATTTTAAAATGAGTTTTCGAACTCGTAACGCTCCCTTTTTTGAACGAATTGCATCATATCTTTGTGCAGCGTTTTATTATCGACTCGGATAGTACAGTATATAATAGAGAAGGGGCTCAGTACATCGTACAAGTGCAAGGATGTGGTTAAAATAAAATGTTTACTGTGAGTGGTACAATCATGATCTTAAAACGTTTTTTCCAAGTCGTAATGCTCCTTTTTTTCATTATTAAATTAAGAAAGTCGTCGTAAATAATTTTCTGGTGCAGATTCAGCAGGGCCCAAAAAATTTTAGCTTATTTTGGTCACGGACGATACAAAAAAATTTTTAGAAAAATTAAAAGCCCGTTTTAAGTGTTTTTCCATTCCGGTCCTCGAAATATTCCATTTTTAGTAAAACGACATATATTTTGTTATCTGGATGAAAACCTACAATACTTCATATCATTGATTGATTATTTATCAGAGCGTGTTACATGATATTTAACAAATGAACCTGATTTCGAAAGGGTAATTATAATAAACATTAATTATTATAAGTGCTTAGAAAAATATTTTTTAAGTTTCTTAAAAACCCTTATCTAAAAAGCAAATTATATCAGCAAAAACAAAAATATGATGCATAATCTCATTTCAAATATACAATAATACAGTTATCACAATTATTCAGAATATGATAATTTTTGACATTTAAAAATAATAGAATACATTTTAATTTGGTAATAAAATATAAGATTTTTCATTTTTAAAGTGTATTCATCAAATAACAACAAAAATCAATACACCAACTTTTCAGTCACAGAAAGCGCCAACTTAAAATTGACTTCAAGAGAGTGCTAAGTCAAAATTGTCTTTAGAAAAGCGCTAACTAAAATTCAAGCGAAAAAAAACGTTAGCTCTAAAAAACTTGTTTTTCTTATATTTGTAAGTGGTCGTGCTGTCCATTTAATATCATGAGGAAATATAAATAGAATAGGTATAGCAGACATTTGTGGCCAAAAATGAAGAAAATATTATATATTGAAATCAAATTTTAATAACGTCTAAATTCCTTGTAAATACTAATTCAACTGCATTTGAATTGTTTGCGAATCAATTAAATCTGGATGTAAACATGTAGAAAGAACGATGTATGATTATCGTAATATTCTACCAATCATATTCACTATAAAGTGCAAATGAAGTCGTACAATAACTGTCATAATGTCGTTAAAAACCAAGTATAAAAGGTTGCAGTGAATATTTCTCTTTACAACCCAATCGTCAGTTGTTTTAAACGTTTAGTCATAACATTAGTAGTAAGTCACATTTAAACAGAATGTAAATACATTCGTGAGCATAAAAATTTATTTTGGCAATTGTGATTCAAGATTTACACGACGATTGAAGCGTGTGTGAATACTTACTAAATTGCTTTTCAATCTTATCTGAATATTAAGTGAATTTTAACTACCAGCGCTCGAATATAAAAAATTTAAACATTTCACCTTTTCACTTTATTTGTCATTAATTCACCGTAGACTGAAAATGTACAAGCCACCATTTATAAAACTCTTAGGTCTTTTTCGTAGGTATTCTTTAATCAACGTATCACTTAATATTTGTAAATTATTATCTTATTATCTTGCACCAAGTGTGTGCTACCTGCATGTTATCTGACTGACGGTTATAACTACTTATATCACTATCCGTCACGCCTAAATCATACGTGGATGATAGGTAATATAAATAGAACTTTTTGAGTATTTTTAGATAAAAACAAACTTTTATTAATCAATAAGAACCAAAAAAACTGTTAGATTTCTTATCGCCGATGCTTACTCACTTAAGAGAGTATTTTATTTACTAATAAATATATCTAACTGTTGGGTTTCTAATTGCCGAAGCTCAGTCGCCTTAAAAGAGTATTTTATTTATTAATAAAACTAAAAAACTGTTGGGTTTCTAATTGCCAATGCTTACTTGCCTAAGAGAGTATTTTATTTGTTATTTAAACTAAAAAACTGTTCAGTTTCCAACCCCCCTTGCTTACTCGCATTAAAAGAGTATTTGATTTATCAATAAAACTAAAATCTGTTCGGTTTCCAATCGCCTTTGCTTAATCGCTTAAGAGAGTATTTTATTTATCAATAAAACTAAAAAACTATTTGGTTTCCAATCCTCCTTGCTTACTCGCTTAAGAGAAGATTTTATTTAGGAATAGAACTAAAAAACGGCAGGGCTTCTAATTGCTGATGCTTACTCACCTAAGACAGTATTTTATTCATTAATAAATCTAAAAAACTGTAGGGTTTCAAATCGCCAATGCTCACTCACCTTTAAAGAGTATTTTTTTTATCAATAAAACTAAAAAACTGTAGGGTTTCAAATCACCAATACGTACTTGCCTTAGAGAGTATTTTATTTATTAATAAAACTATTTTACTGTTGGGTTACACATCGCCGATATTTACTCGCCTAAGAGAGTATTTCATTTATTATTAAAACTACAAAACTGTTGGGTTTCTAATTCGCTAATGCTCACTCACATTTAAAAAGTATTTTGTTTATCAATAAAACTAAAAAACTGTAAGGCTTCTAATCGCTGATGCTTACTTGCCCAAGAGAGTATTTTATTTATAATTAAAACTACAAAATTGTTGGGCTTCTAATTCGCTAATGCTCACTCACATTTAAAAAGAATTTTGTTTATCAATAAAACTAAAAAACTGAAAGGCTTCTAATCGCTGATGCTTACTCGCCCAAGAGAGTATTTTATTAATAATTAAAACTAAAAAACTGTAAGGCTTCTAATCGCTGATGCTTACTCGCCCAAGAGAGTATTTAATTTATAATTAAAACTACAAAACTGTTGGGTCTCTAATCGCCGATGCTTGCTCGCTTTAGAGGGTATTTTATTTATCAATAAAACTAAAAAACTGTTAGGTTTCTAATTCGCCAATGCTCACTCACCTTTAAAGAGTATTGTTTTTATCAATAAAACTAAAGAACTGTCGGGTTTCCAATCGCCTTTGCTTACTCGCTTAAGAGAGAATTTTATTTATCAATGAAACTACAAAACTGTTGAGTTTCTAATCGCCAATGCTTACTTGCCTGAGAGAGTATTTTATTTATCAATAAAACTAGAAAACTGTTGGGTTTTCAATCGCCTTTGCTTACGCGCTTGAGTGACTATTTTATTTATTCTTAAAACTAAAAAACTGTCGGGTTTCTAATCACCGATGCTTACTTGCCTGAGAGAGTATTTTATTTATCCATAAAACTAGAAAACTGTTGGGTTTTCAATCGCTTTTGCTCACTCACCTTTAAAGAGTATTGTTTTTATCAATAAAACTAAAGAACTGTCGGGTTTCCAATCGCCTTTGCTTACTCGCTTAAGAGAGAATTTTATTTATCAATGAAACTACAAAACTGTTGAGTTTCTAATCGCCAATGCTTACTTGCCTGAGAGAGTATTTTATTTATCAATAAAACTAGAAAACTGTTGGGTTTTCAATCGCTTTTGCTTACGCGCTTAAGTGATTTTATTTATTAATAATACTAAAAAACAGTTGAGTTTTTCATCATCGATACTTACTCACCTAAGAGAATATTTTATTTACTAATTTATGCTAAAATAAAAAATTTTTTTTTCTGATTTAAAAGATTTGAATTATCATAAGTAACAAAACTTGTGAGTCACGTGGTTAGCTCTTAGCTTTATTGAGTAAAAAAATTAGTAAAAATTTTGATACATTTCACTCCATATCTTTTCTTGATTCTTATCGTTTACATCATTGTCTTATTCAAGATACTTATTAATAATCTTAGACATAGATTACAACATTTAAAACGGTTATAGAAATAAGATTCTTACTCTTTTAATAGTAAATTATTTTCACTATCATCCTCGTTATGTACCCACAATATAAAATATTCAATTTTTAATGTTATAAACATAAAGTATCGAGCTGTTACAATATTTACCTAAGTCTTAAAAAAAATAAGCTAACAAAAACTTTGCGAGCTTTTTAGGTTTTCATATAAAGACTGTTTTGAATTTTTATTCATTAATTGACTTAACAAAAGAGCAGACAAGCGAGCGCATATTGAACTAGGATTGCGAGGGATTTTGTTTACACATTAAATAAAGAATAGTGCAGACAAGTGGTCACTTCAGAGTTTACTGGGGATAATTATTGAAAGAGCTTTCCTAGTTGGGTGACGCTTGTGTTGCAGACGCTATTTTTTTCCTACCGAGGGCGCAGTAAAGGTCCAAATATTACGAAAAACTTCCCGGGGTACGGAATAGCCAAAGGAACTGGCGACATCGTTGACTTGACGTTGTTGTTCATAAAAAAACGAGATGCTTAAAGCGCACTTCATTATGTTATACGTATAGGAGGTAGTTATTTTATTGTTAGTGGTATTATTAACTAGTTTATTGTTAAAATGAAGCGAGCTCTGTTAGGCTTTGTACAAAACCTGCCAGTTCCGTTGGTCTTCGTAAGAAACCTGTGAGTTCCGTTGGTCTTCGTAAGACATCCGTGAGTTCCGTTGGTTGTCGTAAGACATCCATGAGTTCCGTTGGTTTTCGTAAGATCCTATGAGTTGTGCTATTTTTCGTAAATACATCACGAACTCCGTTACTTTTCGTGAAAAACCTTGAGTTCCGTTTCTTTTCGTAAGAAACCTTGAGTTCCGTTTCTTTTCGTAAGAACCTGAGTTCCGTTGTTTTTCGTAAGAGGCGTCGTTTTGATATGGCTGATCACAGCTTCACAGAAAATATATGTTTCAAAAGCGTCAACGTATAAAAAATATAATTATATACTTATCAGGCATGTAGTATAGTATTACAATCATAACAACAATAGCAGGACGTGTGTGTCACATGAAACGGTTACTGTAATCCTGCAACTAAATGTGAGAAATAAATTATTTATATAAAATAAAGATTTGTACTTCTAATATATTTTATTATTACCTAAAAAGAACTAATGTATTAACCTATCTTAATAACGAAAATTAGTCCACAGATGTATTCATCTACATTCCGTCAAAAAATATGTTTTCAACGTTTTAAATTTGAAACAACTTGTTTTTTATGTTCCATTGAGTAATTATGTAAGTAGGGCATTTTTTATAGTAAACTTTACCCATTTTTCTAAGTTATTAAACTTATATAAAAATTAGATAAGCAAGGCCCGTAAAAAAATTTGTCGTAGGCATTTTGTATACGTAAAACATGTATACTAAAGTTGAATGACAATAAAATATAAAAGGCTCATTCTCCACTACGTTTGTTTTTTAATATGATTCTGAGTCATCTATCGTTTAGTGCTTTTGTTAATTTTTATTGCTTTATTTATTAATAAACAAGCAAGGTAGTGCACACTAGATTATTTGGAATAAGCGATATTTTTAATAGTTATTGCTCTCGAAGTGCGCGGACGAAGTACTTATAGGCGCTTCTTTAATAATGAACTAAGTTATTAAGTGCACCTAGTTGTGTGGTAAAAGGGGCTGCATGGATTATTATAATAATAATATTACTTATGTGGAATGAAAGCTCTAAAGCGTGCTGAGTTGTGTGATTAAAAAGACGCGCTTGTATAAAAATAATTATTATCGCTTATTAAAAACTGTTGTTGCACAGTCCCGTCGATCACGCACATATAAAAAATGAATAATCACAGTATAACATCTTCTAGCGCAGCTTGTATTTACTCAAACCGAAATACAAATAAATATATATCGGCTCTGTGCGTTTTTAAAAATCACTAGATTTTACTAGATCCTACTGCGTACTGAGAGACTCATTGTTATGGTAATCAATCAAAGCACGTAAAGTAAAACAATGAGCTACTAAACTGTTCCATTGGCTGTAATATTTTGTTGTTGTTATTGTTAATGTATAAAATTCATACATACACGCTTATTTCACAACGTTTTATTACATTGTTCCGTTATTAACTATTTTTCGATGCCAAAATGCCATTTACATTGACTATAATGTATTCCAGTCGTAAGTACTTCATACGGCCATTTAACATTTTATAACGAAAAAAAAATCATTTTGGTATTATAAATGTGTTTAATTTAAATAATTAATAATTAATAATGGACTGTGTTCAATTTGTTTTCTAAGAAGATTTTTTACATATTTGAATTTCCCACAAGTTTGCCTGCCACAATTGGCTTTGCTGAAGTGTACAGTGGACTGATGGTGAGGGTGACGGGATACTTAATGGGGGAAATAAAATAAATTAGGAGGAAGAAACTTTCAGTTAGTGACTTTCGTTTTATGAAAATCTGTCGTTTTTAAAATTCCAGCCCCCCAAGCACACGACATAAAGAACTTTGTTCTAAAAAATTATATTTTTTTAATGTGAATCAAACTAGAACGATGCACCTCACATTTTCTAACCTAAAAAACATTATTTTAGGGTTATTAAAAAAAAAAGCTAATACTCATGACAAGATTGCACTAAAAATTAGAATTAAAAAATTGCTAGTAATATATCACGTTCTGTTAAGGAAATTTGGAAGTATCATTCAGAGAGGCGAGGAACAGAGAGTCCCACCTGCCCGCCCATCTGGGCCCCCTTTACCGCGCACCTCCTCTTGCACTCTATACAAACTTGAAACTGTACGACTGTAACTGCTTATATTATTGAAAAATGCCTGGCAAGGCTTAATTTTTTTTGTCAAGCATCTTCCTTTCATACCAAGTTATCTATGAAAACGTTCTTTAAGTTATATTTCTATAGGCGCGTTCTGTCCTACGAAGTAAATTAACGATTTCAGATTTGTGACCTTGAGAAAAAGTGTAACGGAAGTGGATTTTTCTTTGATTCCCCCCCCTTCGCCCCACCCTTTTTGACGTACTTCCAATCTCCAGTACTACACAACACAACGTTATAGCACCACACCACACAACATTATCCCACACTACACCACACCACACATTTTAAATTCTTCTTATTTTTTCTTTTAACTAATTTATAAAAAAAAAAAAAAAACCGTTTTCAAAATGACTTGAACCCCGTCCTCTTGCTCACTGGACAAGCTCCTTACCCACTCTGCTGTGAGCAGGCCCAATAGAGAATCACCAATTATTTTACTTTGTCTTACAGTTCGTAACATATTTCCAATATAAATTTTTATTTTTTTTTATTTTTTTTTTTTTTTATATTAGAGTGCTCTACGTCCGGCTCCTTTAATAAGGGCACTACTATGGGCACTTAGCACTTTGGAGAAGGAAGGGAAGAGGGATGGGAGGCCTCCCATTGCTGGAAGGGGGGTAGGGGGAAATTAGGCAATTTTTGCTGCGAGGAGGTCGCCTAAACCCTCCTCGAGGAGCATTGCGTGGTGAAAAAGCACATGTGAAAAATCACAGAGGTACTTGCCCGTAAAGTCGCACTGGCCGGGAATCGAACCACGGTCTCCCCGCGAGCCAATCCACGACCTAGCCGACTGAGCCACCGCGCGCTCTTAAAAATTTTTATTCACTTTTGGTTGTAATTATACATTAAATAATTTATTAAATAAAATATACATTTTGGTACCCGTTTTTTTCAAAAATTTGAAAATCAGAATATATTAGTAGAACAGCTTTCATATGTATTGATAAACATTTATTTATTCATCGTGAATTTTTTTCTTTTGAAATAAGTAAATAATTGTTTATACAATTTTTCACATTTTCTCATAATTTTCATTTGAAAAAAAAAAAAATTTTCGGCTCTGTATAAATACAATAATTAATTTTTTTTGCGTTTTCTTCTTTCACAAAAATTCGTTTGTGATTGAGAACAAAATTCAGAGAGGTGGGATGAGCGCAAATACATGTAAAAACGCTGGAAATTATTTTTCTTATGTGGATCAGCTTACACACACGCTTTTACGCATACTTGACCCCTTCTTTCTTGTGCTACTAAACAAAAAAAAATGTAAATATATATATATATATATATATTAAATATTTTACAGCCATTTTTTGAGAACTATGCCTTATAGGCCCTGCAATACTGTGTTACTATGCATTTACATGCTATCGTCATTGGCACAGTAAAAAACCGCCTCAGATTTAATTGTGACATCAATCATTTACACAGCAAAGGGGACCTTATTATACATGGCTTCCAAACCATTTGGCCACAGTTGGTAATACGCACTTAAAAAATAAGTTTCTCAGAGGTGCGAGCCAAGTGAGTGAAGGCCGAGTCTCTAACTCGTGAGCATGTGTTATCAAGCCCCCGAGCTACAAGAACTACAGCCTTTACCGCTGTGCTACCATGGCCGCTTTTATATATACTAGCAGCCCCCCGTCTAGGCTTTGCCCGAGACCTACTAAATGGAACACCGTAGAGTATTGACATGTAATGTGAAACGTTTTCAGTTAAAAAATTATACATTTATTCCTGAAACTTCTCAGAACAAAAATCTTCTTATTAAAAATATATTTGTTCGCAAAAGGAAAAGCTGTAAAAATTAGAAAATTATAATCATGCTGAAAAGTACCATGCGTTTCTTATGCCATAAAATAATCGTTGGCCATAAAAAGCGGTTGATTTGCAGTTTCTCCCGTATAATTTACAAAAAGGGCTATTTTTTAAAGCTGTTAAGATTTTAAACTCCCAAAAAATATGTATTAAAAAAAATTTTTTTTCTCTTATCTCACAACTTTATTAACAGAGCAACAAAATCCTGGAGCCTAATATCTACATTTTTTATTGCCACAAAAATACAATTACATTTTCTACTTATTTAAAAATTTGAATTTAGATCTTTAAAGATTTAGGAGATTACTGTGAGGTTAAAATGAAAAGCTGATCTCTCACGTAATGGATTCTTTATTGGGCGATTTTGGCTGTTCCAATCTTGATAAATTTTCTGCGTCAGTTTCTTGACGCCTCAAATTGAATTCATTAAATACTTTTGAAGTTTTCTTTCCAATATGCCCTGTTGCAACTATTGGCATACTTACGACTTTTGTGACCCCTAAAGGCTGTTTTCTGTCAACTTTGTTCAGTTCTAATATATTTGTTGGCAATGTAGTTCGACGTCCGATAGTCCTGAAAGAAGACTGGTGAGCCTATTAAGTAAACTCTTTCTTGACTGAAGTTTACAGCAATTGTGATTGCCTGGATATCTCAGGGTGATCTTCTCTGGTCTGCTGTTGAAGCCCCAGACTGATAGAGAGAAAAATTACAAAGTCCGAAGCTTCGAGGCTAGTTGCAGTGCTCTTTCCTAACGTCTCCTGGTATAACGTCGAAGACGTTGGTGTCAAAAGCACCTTTATTTTGCAGACTCAGTTGTTTCGATGATCTAAGGTGGAGAGATAAGTAGATATTGGTTCGTAATGCTTGCCCGTTGGAGACTCCCGTTGGCTCATGTTTTTTTTTCCTTCATAGCAGTTAGGTTCGCCCAGCGCAGACCTTGAAGAGAATCGGTGATTCCTGGTTGAATGCTTATAGTCGAGAGGGTAATATAGGGTCGTTGGACAGCGGGATTCCCAGCCTTGCGACGAATAACTCTGCTCGTGACGTCTGCCAGTTAATGACTGACTTGGTTTCATAGTGGCTGGCTTTACATAGTCTTTTAGTTAACGAATCGTCTCCAGAAATTAAAGTAAAAATGTATTCGTTGGCAAGGTAATCTAAACTTAGATGGCCCTCAAAAGGACCAATGAGATTAATGGTCAAGTAGGGAACGTTAATGCTTACATTGGCCCTGAAAAGGGCCAGTGGTAAAATTTCCAGTCATTCCTTATTATTATTCTTAATGATGGAGAGCCAGCTGTGGGTAGCATGACTCTTACCCTCGGAGGCTCTGTGGACGGAGACCGTATATGAGGGAGGTACACCACTGATCAAATTAAATAAATGAATAAAATATAAAAGCAATTAAAAAAACAAACCAGGGGGGATAAATGGCTCATGGGACCCACGGTAAGAACGAAGTTTTTTAAACATGACATGAGTATAAAAACACAATTTCTCAGGTAACAAGGGGGTCGCCAGACCCGTAGGAAGAACGAAGCTCTATAAACGTTAGTACTGCATTCATGTAGTTCACTTAACAAAAACTTAAAAAACTAATAAATAAATAAAAAAAAAAAAGTACAGTACTCACGATGGTAAAACTTCGTGAGTACTATATTTATACACAACGTTCTCACGCAGTTCAACCATCGTGAGAACTAAACCTTTTTTTTTTTTTTTTTTTTTAATTCGTTTTTTAAGTTTTTTTTTAGTGAACTACATAAATGCAGTACTAACGTTTATAGAGCTTCGTTCTTCCTACCGGTCTGTTGACCCCCTTGTTACCTGAGAAATTGTGTTTTTATACTCATGTCATGTTTAAAGAACTTCGTTCTTACCATGGGTCCCATGACCCATTTATCCCCCCTGGTTTGTTGTTTTAATTTCTTTTATACTTTATTTATTTATTTAATTCTTTGTTTTCATCTCTTGTTTAATTTTATTTCTCCTCATTTCTTTTTTTTTTCATTACTTCTTTTTTTTTATGTATCATTTCTTTTTGTTTCATTTTTAATTTTTTTTTTTTTTCCATTCTTTTATATTTCCTTTATTTTATTTTTTTTTCATTTTTCTATTTATTTTCATTTTTTTTTTTTTAGAACTGTAAAAGAAAGTGAAATAAAAATTATTGTGGGAAAATGAGATTAAAATTCGTTTAAATATGAATTGCAGGTGAGGGCAAGTGTATAGCGAACCGTTGGTGAGGGGGACGGGGTAAGGGGGGAAACTTGAGAGGAAGAGACTTCGGGTAAACCACTTCCGTTTCAAAAAATCTGTCGGTTTCAAAATTCCAGCCCCCCGAGTACGCGACATAAAGAACTTCGTTTCAAAAATATCTCGTCTTTGGGTTGTTTCCTGGATCACCAGCCGCTCATCGTCAGTCGGGGAAATGTAGGGATGCCGTTGGGGAAACGACCACTGACAAAAAAGCCGTTATGGCTGCCCATGCCCCTCAGGGTTGTTTTCCCTGGCTTACATTTATAGTATAAAATTCTCTGACGGCACCAGGCCTGATTGTGATACGGCCACATAACTCTGAAGGGTTGGAGCAGGATATTCTCTGGCTAGACACGTCTCCTGGTACTCCACCGGAGACGTCATCAGTTAGAATAAATTTATTGGTGGCACTCGTCAATCCTGGGGGTTCAGGATAAAAGTAGACCTAGATCACTTACCCATTGGAGAAGAGCGTCAACGGTAACCGGGATACCCAGCTGGACGACAATCATCTACATTCTCGATGCAGCTCAATACACTGCCGGTTGACGAACGCAAAAATTTCTGCGACGCTCCAGCCTATTATAACCACACTTATTTAATTCTGTTGCAGGTAGCTTCGATTTTATATCGACGCCACCTAGCGGATCCTACTGAACTAAAGTGAAAAGCTGGCATATTTTTGCAAAACTTTGAGCTTATTTATTGCTATTGTTATTAAATCTTTCAAGATAAAAACTGTACTAAAACCATCTAGAAAGTAACAAGAATCGGTATGCAAAATTTCAGCAAAATCGGCCTAGTAGTTTTTGCGGTTAGCGATTACGACGGTTTTAGCGACTTTGCTTTATATATTTGTAAAATATAGATCTATTTTGAAAATGAAACAGGTTTATCTAAGAGTAATCTTTTATACAAAAAAAATTGAGGGGTTTATACAAATATTATAAATGTAATTTTAAGTGATTTTTCCATAAGGTTACATGTTAAATAATACATTTTTAAAATTAAACAGGTAAAAGAGGAACTTGCTCCATGAGCAGGAGGACGAGGGTTCAAATATCTTTGAAAACTTTTCTTTTCCTTTTTTTTTTTTTTTTTATTTATAAGTTGGTTCAAAGAAAAAATAAGAAAAACTTAAAATGTGTGGTGTGATGTAGTGGGATAATATAAACGTAATATATTAACAATATTAATGTTTTTGGAGTCAAGAAAAATTTTTAAGAAGTATAGTTTTTAGTTTGTAAGAAGTAAATTAGTAATTTTTAGGTTAACTAGTAATTAATGATAGTTTAAAAAAATCAAGTTCAATTCTTTTTTACAATCATAATCGTTTCTTCAGTAAAATAGATGAGTCAGTACATATGCTCATGATGTGATGCGAATCATAGTGGTCAAAGTAAGTGAAGCATACATAAAAATTAAAAGAAGATAATATGTATAATCATTCGTGCGAAAAAG
The DNA here is from genome assembly GCF_036245765.1 of Copidosoma floridanum. Taxonomy (NCBI): domain Eukaryota; kingdom Metazoa; phylum Arthropoda; class Insecta; order Hymenoptera; family Encyrtidae; genus Copidosoma; species Copidosoma floridanum. The sequence goes on along the minus strand of NW_028321908.1, from coordinate 54,172 downwards.
TGATTAGGCCAGTCGGTGATTATCGAAGAATGCTATAAAAAATAAGAACAAGTTTTTATAACGAAAATTTTATCAAAGAAAAAAAGCCAAATTTAGCTTTATTCATCGTTGGCATCAAAGTTCTATTGGTGCACATAAACAGCGATCTCAAAAAGTAGCCATGGCTTCCAAAAATTTATCAACCATTCATTGAATATCTAGTAGGCTGCATTCACCCCAAGTATCTATATTGCAGAAAAAAATTCTTATAATTATGAATCATCACACAATTTTGTACGTACTTTTACGACTAACGATTGCGTAAAAAACGTTTGTTCATACATGAGTGAACCTTTAATTAAAAAAACGGGGGGAAGTAGTCAACAGTCAAAGTATTTATACCTTTTACATTTGACAAGTTTGTCGCCTATTATTATTTTTATAGGTTAAAAAAATGTAGGGATTCAATTAATAACAACGCCAAACTAGTTATTTGTTTATTTTTTGCTATGTTCCACATAGTTTTTTAATACAACTTTTTTTGGGAAGACATTTTTTGGTGATTCAAATAAAACATGAATATCTTAACATATACTTATTACTTGCATAGAAAAGTAAAATATCATCCGAGTGACAATATAATATCATCAACGGCAATTTCGGTAAGGATAAAACAATATTTAAATGCGTGCTATCATTAATATTAATGAGTAAATTATTAATAAAAAGTACAAAACATAGTCGAGACTACAAAAGATCCATTTAATTTTAGCAACTAACTGTTACATATATCGATAATAGAATCACTTATCGCTCCATAGAACTATACTATCACACTTTTGATGTATCACATTAATTTTTTTTAATGGCTAATTAGTTAATTTGACTTATAACAGTGTTAGTACAGTGTAAATTAGTATAACATTATTTAGTTTTCTAGACTATCTTTTTTTTTTTTCATGACAGTCTCGTGGAAATGTTTGTCACGTTCCCTATATCCTCTGAAATGTGAAAAAATCGTGAACTTAAAAATTTAAGATCATTTGTATTTTTTATTTTTTTATTTCTTGTTTTTTAATGAAAGGACTACAATGAACCCTAGTGAGGTGCCTACCTCCGACTTTCATAAAACTTTAATATATTGTAGAAAAAAAAAACCCTTTAAAATTACCACTGCAAATAAACTTCTTCCAATATCTCTAATAAAATTTAATATTGATATAATTCAAAAGATCAATCATTTGCTGTAAAATGGGAGTACTATGATGATTACTTGGTCCCGTATGGGTTGCAACTTCTTATTTTTTCAAATAAAATGTTTATTTTTTTTTTTACAACTTTTCGATACCGAATTTGAGAACATGTGTTGTAATAAAAATGTACTTAGTCATAAATAAAACGAAAAATTATATTCAAAGTGTTTCGTGGATCAAATCAAAAACTCTATTTATGGTTGTTATGTACCCTTGCATTAAAACAATTTCGCATTCGAAAAATTTTTTTAAGTACAAAAATTTACGGACAAAATTAAGGAATGTAATTGTTTAGGGTCTAAATAATCATAAAAAAACTGTCGTTTAACAGCAAACAATTTCATGTTGGAATTAGATCAGTATCCAATTTTTTAAAAATAGTCAAAAAAATTTATTGGCAGGGGTGATATTGACTGGTTGTTTTTACCCCCTAAAAACGATTTTTCACCAAAGACAAAAAAAACGTCTCTTTTATTTCCATTATGTTCTACATCTTACAGTTGCATGATAGTCGGAGGCGAACACTTCACAAGGGTTTCTTGTAGACCATCTATTGAAAAAAAATTAAAATAAGCCTAAATTTCTGTAAAGTTAACAATTTTTCTCATATTTCACAAGGTATGTGAAACACGACAAACGTGGTCCCGTGGCTTGCTGCTAGAGTTTTATTTATTCTCTATATAAGCCGCGAGGGAAGATGCGGGCTCCTTATTAATAAAAACACTTAGCACTATTTAATTATATCAATACCTTTTATTTACTAGCTTCTCTAGCTTATACAAACCGTTTAATTCTAGCTTTCTATCTAACTTATTATTATTAAATACAATACAATAAAGACTTACATGAAAACAAAGTAAACTAAAACGCGAAATTAATAAACTGTTGCAACTCTATACGTGAAGAAAAAAACAAAGACTTTTGGAGACAACCGAGTAGCTCGAGGATCAGCACAAGAGAGAGAAAAAGCGGCCGAAGCACAGCAGCCAGTAGGTGATAGCAAAAACAGCTCGGCGAGCGCACTTTTCACCGTCAGCTGTGATCATGGCTTACTAGGTGTTGCCACCACGCGACCTCTGATTTGATCGGGTTGATGCACCGTACCAACTCTGACACTCCCTCCAACGGAAGACAACTTGATATTCTCCCCGCAGTTACTTGTATCTGTTAACATAATTAAAAATTATTTATAATCATATTAGTAAGTCTAGCATGAGTTTCAAAGGGCAGAGGTTTGGTCATAATATCTGCAATTTGCTCCTTTAATTCTATCCAACTTATTCTCACTAGGTTTCTAGCTACACATTCTCTAACATAGTGTTCTTTAACATCAGTCATATACCTAAGCTTATTACTATAACTAACTTGACTACTAGCTTCAGCTGCATTATTGTCGCACCACAGAGTCATGGGCAAAAAGGAACTTGGGAGAATCAATGATAGTGAGTTTTGTAAGGAGACTATTTCTTGACAAGCCTCACTCATTGCAACATATTCTGCCTGGAATGTTGTTAAAGCTACGTATGACAGTTTGTGTGTTTTTCAGGCAACTGGGTCGCCATACAGACAAACTATGAATCCACTTGTCGTTAGGGATCCTTTGCAATCAGCAAAGCTAGCATCGGAAAATCCCTGTAAATCGTCTAACCTCTTCTGAACGTGATTCCTAAATTCCTTGTATGTTTAAGATACCTACAAACTCGTTTTGCCATTTTCCATTTACTCTCTGTGGGACTGACTTGGTGGCGACTCAAAACATTTACTGCATATGTTATGTCGGGACGAACCGTGTTGGCCAAGTACAAGAGTGATCCCACTAACTCTCTGTATGGATCTTTGTTGTTTGGATTTATATCGAACTGCTTGATAGCTTGCTCTTTTGTTTCATCATCTAGCTCTTCTCTATCTCGCCTTTCTTTGTTTCTCACCTGATTCGTAATCATAGGTGTCTTTTGTGGATGCATCTCACTATAACCAAAGCGCTTCAACATTTTATCAATGTACTCTTCTAGAGTGAGTGTTAAAGTGTGATTGCATCTATCTCGCTTTATATTCATTTCTAAGAATATTTTAGGTTCTCCCATGTCAGTTATTTCAATTTCTAACTTTAACATTGATTTCATTTCATCCAACTTCCTTACATTATTACTGGCAAAAAGTATGTCATCGACATACAGTAGGAGCATTAAAAAGTTTTTGTTTTCTCTCCACGTAAACTGACAAGGTTCAAGCTCGTGGGATTTTAAACTGAGTTTCACTGCTACTTCCCTGAATTTCTCATTCCAACATTTTGGGCTGATTTTTAAGCCATACAGGGCACGTTTGATTTTACATACTCTATCTTTCTTGGTTTCTATCGAGCTTTCGTACCCTTCACAGATTTTCATGTAAACCTCGTAGTCTATCTTTCCATTCAGGAACGCCGTTTTTACATCTAACTGGCAGGCGTGTAGATCGAACTTATTTATGATGGCCAATGCGAATCTTATGATCTGCATACGCGAGACAGGCGAGTAAGTTTCACTCGGTTGATATTCATTTTTATCTTTGAATCCTCGTATTACGAGTCAAGCTTTGAATCTAACTTCGTCGGCATTTCCAATTTTTCTTTTAAATACCCATTTTGAGTCAATTATATTGGGTTTATCTCTTCCAGCTGTCTTTGGTCTGTCCACTAATGCCCAGACGTTGTTTCTTTTCATTGATTCTAACTCTTCATCTATGGCTCTCTGCCATTTAATTCTATCCTTTGAATTTATGGCTTCTTTATATGTTTGCGGGTTTGTTTGGGTATCGATTAGGAATGCTCTACTAGTTTCAGTATCTAAAAACTTCTCTTCTATCTTTTCTGTCTTTTCTAGTATTTGTGGATTTTTGTCGAGCTTCTTTGGTCTCCCTCTTTTTCGTTTTGCTCCTTCCGTTTCTAATAAGGGCTGTTCACTTTCCTTTTCAAAAATGAACCAAGATTTTCTATCTATCTCATGCAGTGAGTTTGCCCAATCTTTAATGCTGTTTTTATTATATTTATCTCCATATACTAACTTTTCGTTAAATCTAACATCTCTACTTTCATAAAATTTTCCATCCTCTGGCTTCACGAACAGGTATCCTGTTGGTTTGTAACCAACAAGGATAACTCGTTTTCCTAGCGGACTGAACTTACTCTTCTTTGAACTTCGATGTAAGCCAAGCGACAAAAACGCTTTATTCTATCTACATTAGTCTCTGAGTCCGGTTTCAATTTCAAAAGAGGAGGTATCATATCGTTCGAGATGTGTGGTGTTCTATTGTATAAATACACTGCCGTGCTTAGTGCAAGATCCCACATAGTCTTGGGCAGTTTGGTATCGTACATGAGTGATCTAACTTTTCTTTGTATATTTTGATTCCATCTTTCGGCTACTCCGTTGTGCTCTGGTGTGTTGGGGCTTCCTAGCTGTAATTCGGTTCCTAACTTTTTTAGAACTTTTAACGTATAACCACCTTTAAATTATGTACCTTGATCGTATCGTAGATAACACATTTTTTCATCCGTTCTTATCAAATTTCTAACACTTCTAATAAATGCCTCTAAACATTTACCAGTTTCTGATTCATTTTTCATTGGATATGCCATGGCTACACGGGAGTAATCGTCTACAAATACTGATATAAACCTATGGCCTTTGGGGTGACTTGCTGGACTTATAGGTCCCATCAAATCTGAATGTACTATCTGTAATGGTGTTGCTGATCTATGTCTAACTTGTTTAAACAGTAATTTATCGAACTCTGAAACAATACAAACTTCGCAATCCTTAATTGATTCATCAAATTTAGTGTCTTGCAAATCTTTAATCATAGGGAATTTCTTCTGAAATTCTTTCAAGTACTGAAATGATGCATGACCTAGTCTTACATGCCAAAGCATTCCTTTATTTACATAAATTGAAGTATTAGAACTGGTGATGTCTAATTCTGATTCTAAGTCTTTACATTCCAAATCAGTTATATTATTTATTTTTCTGTCACATAATGTTTCATAAAGATCAGAATACTTAGAGCGAAGCTCGTTAAGTTCTGATTCTGGATTTGTGTCAGTTTGCATTGTGTCGTCAATTGATTGAATTGCAGCTGAGCTTCTAGTATTATACTTATGCTCGTTTGCTGCTACATAAGCTACTACTTTACTTTTATTTATATTTCTAGCTATCCTTCCATCAGAGCTATGTAACTGTAGTTCGATTACCCAATTGGGAGATTTGTATACTCCTAATACGAGTGTTTCATTGAATATGGGGTCAAAAATGTCAATCATTGTTTCATCTAAATAGATACTTAATCCTTTCTCTACAAATTTTCTCAAGGATAGCAAATTTTCTGATAGTGAACTAGCATAAATTACATTGTCTAACTTGAGAGAATTGTTATCGCCTAATTTCCCGCTAACCTGTCCAACTCCCTCCAATCGCATTTTTGCATCCTCACTATTGTTGGCACAATTAATGACCAATTGTTTTGTCTCATCTAGGGTTTTAAAAATTAATCAGGAATTACTCATGTGTTCTGTGGCGCCTGAGTCAGCCAAAAATTTGACTAACTGGTCACTACTGTTGTTTGTCAGGTTTTCTAAATTAATAATGGCGTGGAGTATTTTAAACTCACCTTTGTTGTTAGTATTGCTTCCCTGATTTAGATTTTGGGATCCTCTACCACGACCTCGACCACGACCACGAACTCTACCACGACCTTGAACATAATCTCACTTTGGCTTTTTGGGATCTGACGAGCTTTGGGAGTTTGAGTTTGAATTTCCTCGCTTTCTATTACCTCTACCCCTATTATAGACATTATTTGAGTTGTTTACATACCCAGGTCTAGCTGCCACCGGCTTTCCCGTCATCTGCTCGACTTGCTCGTCTGTGTACGGGCAGGTAGTACTGATATGACCCTTATATCGTCTGCACCGGTAGCACATAGCAGTCGTTCTTGAGCATTGGTCCGGTTGATGCCCTTTGTTACCACACGTACTACAAATTCCTTGCCTTCTAGCTGTCACAGTGAAAACTGCAGTTGGTGTTGTCTGAATTTGGGTGTTTTCTGCCCTATCTCTTCTAGCTGCCTCCTGCTGTACCATATATGTTTTTATTGATTAATTGTTAATTCCTTACCAGTCGAATTTTTATTTATGAACTAAACATCTCGAATATTTGGTGAATGAGTAACTATTGCTTCGAAAAATGCATCTCTAACTTCAATTTTGGACAATTCTGTAATATCGGGTAGATTGTTATATGTTCTAACTATTTTATCAAACTTATCCCAAAATGTGGAAGCTGTTTCCTTACTGGGATTGTATTTAATGTTGTACAGTTTCCATCTAAGTCCTGCGGAGGATAGTAACTCCTCACTATCTTTTAGTTCTTTTATTTTACTTAAGAGCTCTTTTGGATCATGGGTGTGTGCTACTTTAGTATGACAGGTCGGATCAATTCTATTAATTATTATGTCTCTTACCCTAGCTTCATCTTTTTCTAACGTTTCTTTATCTAACTGTTTACTGGGTTGAATTTTTTTATCAATTACGTATAGCAAATTTCCCACTAGCAGTTCTGAATTCAAGTAATCAAAAAATGCGTTTATGCTTAAATTTAAGGTTAATTTATAATCGCTTCTATAAGCGGTCTCGCGGTTTACTACTTCTACTTGGGTTTTATTTCGCAAACCGGATTAATTTAAGTTGTACTTTGACAATTCTTCACGAATAGTATGACTAAGTAAAGCTTTGTTTGGATTCCGATTGTTCATTTCAAATGCAATATCTGTATCTATGTTATTTCCTGCACCCTTGGGACTGGATGAGTGTAATTTTATTTTGTTATTTTCTACCTGTTCTAGCTGATATTGGTCTTCTAACTCCTCCTGTCTTTTCCACGTTTGCACTTGGGTCTCAATCCTCTCTAGCCTTTCCTTTAACTCGTTGGCATTTTGCACAAATGTTCCAACTGCCTCATCTAATTTTTTAAACACTTGAGTCCTCTGGGCTGTAATTTCTTCCTCCGACTTGTCTAGCTTTCCTTCCATTCTAGCAATCCTATCCTCTAGATCTGTAGATGAATTAATTTTGTTCAAATTTACTTTAGTCATCTTATTGGGTGTGTTATTATAAAACTTGAATCGATTTAAGTTTAAATATGTCTTTTCATGCTGTAAAATTTTTATATTTGTACCTTTCATTTTTCTCTCAAACATGTCGTATTTGGGGTTAATTAATTGTGCACTTCGTGCAACGCTCGTATCTATCATATCTTCTAACTTCTCTTTATCTAACTGTGCTTGGTCAAGAGTGAACGCGTTACTGATCAGGTCAATGGTCTTCTCTGATTGTGCACTTGCACTCTTGGACATATGTTCCTTAATCGAGTCTTTGACGACTCTCAAGGTTTCTTCCGAAATTCAGTCCTTATCTAAAAAAAATTATGTGTGTATGTTTGAGTATATAAAATATGGTATGGATCCACTACTCTTGGCGAACATCAACCAAAGAGTGCAAACCCTGTACAAATTGAAGGTTGTTTACCCAGCGTACAACAACTGAAGTAATAACATCTTTTAAAGACATGCAGCCGCTCCTCACAGTGAACATCAACCAAGAGGGCAGTGCTGATTCTTTTTGCTTTGCCGGCCCCTTCTGGTGAACAACAACCAGGAAGTGTAACCATCTAGCTATAAGACTCAAAAGTTTAATCAAACGAAACTAACTTAACAGTTTTTCTAACTTTACCAATTTCATATGTCGTGCCTCCGCTTGTTATGATGCACAATGTTTCCCCTTGAAAAATGGGATAGAACAGCTCGTCGGGATGGCGCTCAGAAATACCCAGAGTCTCGTCTTGGGTCAGTAAAAATAGCTGGAGCGTTCTTTGATCTAGCGTAAAACACACGATATTTATTTTCCATTTAGCTGCATCGAGAAAAAAAATCAATCAACATTTTCTAACTATACACGGGGTTACACAGAAAAGAGAGAGAGAGAGGGCATATGTATAAAATCATCTATTTCTAAGTATTCAATGAAACATGCACCTCTTTCTCTCGACATGCGCGTGCACTTTATCGAAATGCTACGCGTCCTTCAATATGGCGGTGGCTTTCGCGAAGCCTCGCTTTTTCTCCTCGTGTACATATATACACATACACACGCCTTCACGCGTCCAACGATTCCTCGTGCGAGTCAATACAAAAGAAGAAAAAAAAGTAACACCTAACCTCCGTGCTATGAACTCGCGCACTTTATTTTAATATTATAAACTGGACCTACCTCTCGTCCTTGGCTCAAACGCAAACTTGAGAGTCTGTTGGGACCGCGCAGCCATCTTCCTTTTTCTTGAGCCCTTTTGCCACCGACACACTCACGACACTCTCTCTAACTTCGTGCTAGCTTTTCCTATAACAGAAACTAGCTTAGGTGTCGTTCACTGGCACCCAGAGCCTCGCGTCCGCCCACGGCGTGCAGCACGCTCCCACGTGCGTCGTCTACAGGGCGCAGTGGAAGCATGCTGGACCCATAACCTGCTACAGTTTTATTTATTCTCTATATAAGCCGCGAGGGAAGATGCGGGCTCATTATTAATAAAAACACTCAGCACTATATAATTATATCAACACCTTTTATTTACTAGCTTCTCTAGCTTATACAAATCGTTTCATTCTAGCTTTCTATCTAACTTATTATTATTAAATACAATACAATAAAGACATTTATGAAAACAAAGTAAACTAAAACGCGAAATTGATAAACTGTTGCAACTGTATACGTAAAGAAAAAAAAAAGACTTTTGGAGACAACCGAGTAGCTCGAGGATCAGCACAAGAGAGAGAGAAAGCGGCTAAAGCACAGTAGCCAGTAGGTGATAGCAAAAACAGCTCGGCGCGCGCACTTTTCACCGTCAGCTGTGATCATGGCTTACTAGGTGTTGCCACCACGCGACCTCTGATTTGATCGGGTTGATGCACCGTACCAACTCTGACACTTGCCTTAACAAAATTTTTTTTTCAGGTTATCTTGGTAAATTTTTTTGGTAGAATTATACTTATGCATATATACTGTTTATGACTATCAATTCGAATACTTTTAAATAATTTCTTCTTACTCTTGTCTTTTTTATACTAATAATTTTTTTTTATAAATTACTCACTCATTCACATAACTATGTTGTAACATGTTTTAAGCTACATTTTATGCCAACATTTTTGACACAACCCACCAATAAACTGTTTTTATTCATTGTTTTTATCAAATTTAGCATTAAATTCTATGTTACTTCGCACTTTACATCGATCATGACTTTTTTGTTTGCACTTTAAACATACGATGGTATCTTTTTCTAATATTCTGGAACAATGTAAACAATAATTTACAATACTGAGTGATCTTATCAATAAATCTCTTGTGACAAATTCGCAAAACTCAGAAAACGAAAAATTTTCTACAAATTTCCTTTGATTACAGATACAAAAAATATACTGCAAAATGTAAACAGTGCAACTATACCCATCGTTAAGCGACTGTGTTGGTGCATCAGACATTTGAGAAATTTTCCATTGGATGTAACGCAAATTATAAAAACTAAAGCCTGCAATTGTCCCTTTAAGAAAATCTATGAAGGTCTTTTGGACTCGTTTTTCATGTTCTGTGCGTCCATATGGATTTAAAAACGTAATTTTTTCATTTTCAACATCAACTATTAAGAGATACCAATGAGAAGAGTATAAAAATGATATTAAAAGGATGCTTCCCAGAGGTTTTTTAGTGGAAAAAATTTCTTTATTTGATTTATTAATAAGGCGCATTTCGGTAGATAAATCTCCTATAATAAATGCCGTATCGTGAATTCTTACACGAGAGTAACCGTCCCATTCATCAATTTGAGATGCTATAAATGCATCTATAATTAAACCATCAACCCGTCTGCCTTGTTTTAAGCTAATAAATTCTCGCGTACTTAAAAAAAATTTTCTCGTCTATTAGTGACCGCTCAGAGAAAAATAGACCTACAGCGAAATAATCTGAGCTTACCAGCCAGTAATATATTATATCTTTCACCGTTCCATTAAAATATATATCAAGTTTCTCACTACAGAATGCAAGGTTCTCGCCTTTACTATTACAATCATACTTAGTAGAACTAGTGTTTTTTAATATATTCTATTTTTTATCAATCGTTTCTGTTAAAAAATTTTCATGCATTCCTGTCTCAAGATCCATCTCAAGTTTATCGGTACCGGTTGACAACAGATTGTGATTTCTTAAATTTTCTTCTATGTCTGATGCAATTTTGGTAAAAACTTTGAAAAATGGAGAGTTTCTATAAATCGTATCACTTTGTTCGTCTTCGTAAAGTATTTCTTTAGCCATCGTTTGTTCCTCAAGATTTTCAAATACGTGAAGATCCTTCATACTTTTCTTATTTTTCGCAACACGGTTACTTATCGCAACAATACTTTCCGAAGCTTCATGATCACTTTTCGATAATATTATTGTACTTAAGTGCCGAAAATATTCACACAATTGCCCAAAATTTCTAGACAAACAAATAATGCTCATACACTCAAGATGAAATGTTTTCCTGTCTTTTAACTCAGGAAAAGTTTTATCTATAGTTTTTAAAACAATTTCCATAAATTGTGGATAGCATATTTTTATGAAAATTACACCTTTAGGGAAACTTCGTTCTGGATCCATACAATACTAATACAAAATTAACAAGTACATACTCATGTTCATATCATTCCACTCATGTAAAATTGCATGAATTGATGGCCATGACCAATCAATTAAAATAGCATAAAATAGTGGCCATTTTTTCTATTGACATAATGAAAAACTTGCACCGCTTTAAAACAATACTTACATTTTCTGTGGTATGATCACATGTTATCCATCTGATCAGCTCTACTATGACATATTTCTAGGGAACTATAGTAACATAAAAATGAAGCTGATTACAATTCAGACCAGTTAGCTTACGTACTACGGATCCCGTAGCGTCCATGTGTAATATATTTCGTTTTTCATCAATGATTAAAAGCAGATCCTCTTCAGTGAACATTACAGCACATAAAAAAAGCTCTATGAAACGCAGAAATGGATCAGACATTTTTTGCTGATTTATATACCTCTGTATGAGATCGGATAAATCCAATGACTGCAAATATAATCTACCTTTTTTTTTAGATCTTCTGACCTTATTTTATACAACGTGCAGGTATATATGCTCTAAGGTACGTATTCATCGAACAGACATCGATACATCGATACCGATGCTCATACTGCCTGATACTCGGAATTTCGAGTGTTACATCGTCACGGCCTATACCCACTATGAAATGGAATTTTCACTAGGCTAGCTAGCTGGTTAGCTATGTGGCTAGCTAGCTAGGTAGCATGTAGGCGCTTCTGTACTTTTTTGCCGCTTTGAACGAACCGTGAATAGAAACCCTTACTATTTTTTACGAAAGCTTGTATGGATCACTGGCCACATGTAGCGCTAGCTGCGCTCTCGCGTTGTACTTTGGCTCTCTTTTCTCTCAACCGGAGGGAAGTAATCCTCATTTTCCTTTTTCCCGCGTGAGAGAGCACATTCTCTCTTTTTGTATACAATTGTAAACAGTAGAATATAGGTTATGTTGAATCTAAAAAATTTTGCAAGAAAGTAGTCAAATTGCTGTAAGTAATTCAAAATAATTATTAAGTAAAAAATAAAAATTTCCATCAATTTGTATTTCCTGAGGTAGATTTAGAGTAGCTGCTTGCTCACGGTGCTTTGTGGATTTTTATCTGTCCATGCAAATAATCAGCAGCTATCATGGTAAGACTTTCCAGATGAATTTTTTTAATTATTGTGGTAAATTGCATCGCAAACATATATGTATGTTTGATCGTTTTGCAGCTCGCAGCTTCGAGAACTCAGATTGTAGCTGTTCCAGTCATGCAGTCAACCAAAACTTTTCTAAGTAAAGTTTTGTAAGTAAAACTTGGCAGTCCACGTAGCGTGTTTGCAGTTTACAATTATTACATCGTTTCTTGATACATTATTAGTAATTGGTGAAGATAGAGGTAGTGCGTACTGCACATTAAATCTGCCCTTTTCAAACAGTTGTAGCTCAGCATGGTAATACTTTTTCCATGATTAAACGTTTTGTCATTGTACTCTCCAATTATATCCTTTGTATCATATATGGTTTAAGCTCTCAGCTCTCAGCTTTTATTAGCAGTAAAGTAAAATTTTAACAGTCCTCTCATTATATCGGGAGCTTTTTGATTGATGGAAAAGAAGAGAGTACAACTTGCACAATAAATTTGATCAAATCTTGCAGCTTTGTCATTCTCCAACATCTTCTAATTTTGAACTTTCTTATAGTTATTTGAGGTATTGATGTAGAAGAGGAAAGTGCGTACTGCACATTAAATCTGCCCCTGTCAAAGAGTCGCAGTCTTCATGGCAATGCTTTTTCCAGATTTCATTTTTTTTACAAGGTTCCACAGCATTTGACATGTGCGTACACTTGTTTTGCAGCTCGCAGCTTTATGCAGACAACTGTAAATTTGACATCTTGTCTAATCTCTTGGTTTGAGCTAACATAATCCATAGCAATGGAGCATATTTGTGTTACATATGGTGAAAACGCTTTTCGTTTACCAATCAAAAATCAGTTGATTGATTTGAGTACTATTACATGGTACTTTACTTAAGCGACTGGCTTAACATACGTCATAGAAGGAGCAAAATATGGAGTCTCTAGAGTTGAAAATGATTTTAAAATTCCCGTGGGTGTATTAAATTTTGAAGTAGTATGCAGCAGCGATTTAGTCAAACGTGAGTGATAAATCCAAAATTTCAACTTTTGCATAATGCGTAGTATATATGAAACTGAACCGATGGAGGTTATTACGAAGTTTTTATTTCTTATTATATAGAAACAGGTAAGCGAAAATTTGAGCTACAGGTCATGGATATAATTAAGAAATATTAATTGAAAAAAAGGTGGGCAGCGCAAAGAAAAAGGTGAGTTTGAATACTAGTGCAGATCAGATTAAGCAAATGATACACGTGAAGAAATGTGTTTTTAATTATTTTAGGAAAAAATTCCAGTGAAAGATATATTGATTGGCTGGAAGCACCATGGTGCAAATGATGCAAAATATAGATTGATGCCAAACACTGGAAAATTTAAGATAACTGTTAAAGTTGGTACCGATTACACTTACTCAGAAATATTGAACATGTGTGTTGATGCAGTAAAAAATGAAGATAAGAGCAGATATTTCAATGGCAGTACGAGGTGTCTAGGCAACTACAAAGAACACTTTTATACTAGTTTCACAAATGCAGACAATGTTCCCTGTAAATTTTGGCAATTTTCGAGTAAGATAAAAATTTCAAACGGGCAACTTCGATTATATTTATTTACATCTAAAAAATTGAAAGCTAAACATAATGTACCACTAATATTATCAAACGTTGCTAAAGTTCCGGATACGGATGGCTCACAGACCAATAAAGCTGTTTCATCACAACAATGTAAGAATCTCACTGCTGCGAAACGTAACGAAATTGCGGCGCCACAAAAAATCGTCTTCTCGCCAGACGTACAGGTATCAGCTCCAAAATTGAGAAGACAAGATTTTAAGTTTTCCAACTTTTCTATTGGAGAAGGTGCCTTTGGAAATATATATAAAGGTATTAGTAATCACACAGAAGTGGAAGTGAAGGTAGTAAGATTAAATTTTAAAGAGAAGTACTTAAAAAGAGAAGTGGTAGTAATGGATCGCTGCAGACATCCGTATATTGTACCATTATTGGGCTTACATGTAGATTCTACCCATTGTTATTTAATAATGGAGTTATTTGGATACTGCAATTTAAGAAATTTGATCAAGATCTCTGGAGAGAGACTTTCGAAGAATACCAAGGTTCAAATGTCAATGCAACTGTGTTCTGCTGTTTCTTATCTCCACAACTGCAATCCTGTCGTAGTACACAAAGACATAAAGCCAGAAAACGTACTAGTCAACCACGAATTCAAAATCAAGCTGTGTGACTTCGGCTTGAGTCGAGTAGAGGATTTTCCAGAAAATTTATTGACAACAATTGGATGTCGTCCACGTGGCACGGTAGCGTATATGGCACCAGAAGTTTTGATAAATAAAGAAAGTGCTACGATTTATTCAGATATATGGTCACTGGGATGCGTAATCGCAGAATTATTTACAGGAGTTCTTACTTGGCCAAATTCAGACATTGACGCGCTGAAAATAATTTATTAAAAAAAATTGAAACCAGATTTACTGCAAGTTCCATTACAAGTTGGTTTGTACTTGTAAAACGCTTTTGACTATAATCCTACCAAAAGAATCGCTTCCAACAAGCTCTACGATCACTTAGAAAACTACCTAAGTACCTTCATCTCCTATGCTAGTGATTAATTTACTTCAATAATTTATTTTTCTATACAAGACTAGCACAATATTTTTATATCTCATCTCATACTAATTATGCCAATTGTTACTAGTAACTTTAGGATATAAATTAACGACAACAAAACGATAACTGTTGCGTGCAATCGAGAAAAAAGTTCCTATTATTATATAACCGAAAAAGTAGTTGATAGCATGCTCTATAATTAGCAAGTGCATTTTGTAGCGGTGATTTGCGTATTTTTTTAATTTTTGGTCTCAGTATGCAATAGTTTGATATGTATTTTTTTTTAAAAAGTAAATTACGTTTCACGACGTGAAAAAAGTTACAACATAAGTATTGACACACTAAATAAGAAGCTATTATTAATAAAAAAAAAATCATGCTTTGTAACGATTACGTCGTGTATATTTTCTGCAATATATAATGTATGTACCTGTAAGAGAAGTTAAAAAAAAAAATTCATTACGTAACTACGAAAAATTTTCTCTTTAAATAAATTACATTGAAATATTAATGCAACGATAAACAAAAAGGTGTATGAGAGTGCATTTAAAATATTTATAAAAAATATGAGATTGTATCAAAGTGTATTGGTTTTTATTAATTGCAGAATATAAATAATACAATCATTAAAAGAGTATGTTATTTAGATATACATTTTTTCACGCAATACCCTTCCTTCAAAATACATTTACTGTAAAGATGGCGAGAATTATCTGAGAATTTGTTCTCGTGATTAAGATAATTGCACATCACGAAACACATTAAATAATTTTTTATACGAAGCAGTAGCTTCTTCTGCATTCATTGGCGTCTTCTCTTGTAGAAAAGCTTCATCGAGCATATTTTTCAATTCAAGATCTTTCAACTGCGGTGTAGTAGTTAACGTATTTTTTAAGTTATTTATAATATTCACATCAATGTTTTTCCTGTAGTCCGTAGCTCCATTTTCAGGTAGATGAAACAAAACGTGTGGCTTCCCGCCGATGTGACTTTGCTCCCTCTGACGTCGGATAGGATGTTCATTCCACAACTGCTTGGTTAATAATAGTTTTTTTTTGTATAATTGATCCAAATGCATATCTCAAACAATTTTTATGCGTTTCCGATCCATTAAATAAGTTGTCTTGAGCAAAGCATTTAAAAATCTGGATAAAAAAATCGATTGAATGTTGCCTCATCTTCCCCCAATAAGACTCGATCCGTTGATAACTCAGACTTCTTCCTTTGATGTAGCTATTCTCTCCGCTTGCTGGATCACTATCATTAGTTCTTAAACATATTTGAAGACTTTCTATCAACGTATTCTCTGTTCCCTTATCTGTTCTCATAACAGTTGGAATACAGTTATACTGTAGAGCAGCGTGTAAATAATAATATGCAACCACAGAAGGATCGTTATTAGTAGTAGCAACTTCCAACCAAAGAATATACCGAGAATACCCATCAATACATTCATGTATCGCAAAACCAAATGGTTTTAATTTATCATAACCGTCTGCGTGCCAAACGTAGTTTGGCCCAGGAGCCAAGTATTCTCGACAACACAGACGGTTACGACGCCTGTATGCCAGATCTTCAGGACTGATCAACTGCAGCAACTCATAGACTGTATCTCGCTTCACGGTTAGTCCATAATTTTTTTTCAACTTCTTTCACAGCGACCTATACCCCAAGTTACAACCGACTCCACTTACTTCCTCATACATCGCAAAACATACATCTCTCAGATCACTTTCGTGGTAACTTTTTTTCTTTAATCCAAGTCTACTTAATAGTCTCTTGATGCTGCTGATTGATTTTACAATTCCAAAATCGTTTTTAATCATAGCACATATCTGTTTGTTACTTAAATCCATATGGAAGTATTTTCTTACAGAATCTTCCATTATTCAATTGAACTATGAACATATGTATATACATATACAGGCTTAGATGAAATTAAATTCCCGCCATTACATTACAACTCCCAAGGACTTCTGTCCGGAAAAAAGCAGAATATGGATTCAAACCAAAGAAATTTTCCGTTTCTTTAAAGCAGTAAAAAATTGCAAGCTGACAACAAATACCAGAGACAGTCTAATTTACAGTTGTCTGCATGAAGCTGCGAGCTGCAAAGCAAGTGTACGCACATGTCAAATGCTGTAAATTAGTGTAAAAAAAATAAAATCTGGAAAAAGCATTACCATGAAGACAGCGACTCTTTGACAGGGGCAGATTTAATGTGCAATACGCACTTTCCTCTTCTACATCAATACCTCATGTAACTATAAGGTCAAAATTGAAAGCTGACAACACACTTGGAGAACTGTCAAAGTTTTAGCTAAGTTTATCAAACTGCGAGCTGCTAACTGTTCGTGCGTAGAATGAAACTCAAAACTGTGACGATCCAATTCGATATTTGAAAAATATTTACATGAAAACTGAAACTTTTTGACAGAGGAATATTGCATCTGCAATACACACTCTCCTCTTCCCCACCGGGTAGGAATAGAATTGGTTAGTGGCAGGAAATTTTCAGCCACCACCACAATGAGAGGACTGTCAAATTTACAGTTGTCTGCATAAAGCTGCGAGCTGCAAAACAAGTGTACGCACATGTCAAATGCTGTGGAACCTTGTAAAAAAAATGAAATCTGGAAAAAGCATTGCCATGAAGACTGCGACTCTTTGACAGGGGCAGATTTAATGTGCAGTACGCACTTTCCTCTTCTACATCAATACCTCAAATAACTATAAGAAAGTTCAAAATTAGAAGATGTTGGAGAATGACAAAGCTGCAAGATTTGATCAAATTTATTGTGCAAGTTGTACTCTCTTCTTTTCCATCAATCAAAAAGCTCCCGATATAATGAGAGGACTGTTAAAATTTTACTTTACTGCTAATAAAAGCTGAGAGCTGAGAGCTTAAACCATATATGATACAAAGGATATAATTGGAGAGTACAATGACAAAACGTTTAATCATGGAAAAAGTATTACCATGCTGAGCTACAACTGTTTGAAAAGGGCAGATTTAATGTGCAGTACGCACTACCTCTATCTTCACCAATTACTAATAATGTATCAAGAAACGATGTAATAATTGTAAACTGCAAACACGCTACGTGGACTGCCAAGTTTTACTTACAAAACTTTACTTAGAAAAGTTTTGGTTGACTGCATGACTGGAACAGCTACAATCTGAGTTCTCGAAGCTGCGAGCTGCAAAACGATCAAACATACATATATGTTTGCGATGCAATTTACCACAATAATTAAAAAAATTCATCTGGAAAGTCTTACCATGATAGCTGCTGATTATTTGCATGGACAGATAAAAATCCACAAAGCACCGTGAGCAAGCAGCTACTCTAAATCTACCTCAGGAAATACAAATTGATGGAAATTTTTATTTTTTACTTAATAATTATTTTGAATTACTTACAGCAATTTGACTACTTTCTTGCAAAATTTTTTAGATTCAACATAACCTATATTCTACTGTTTACAATTGTATACAAAAAGAGAGAATGTGCTCTCTCACGCGGGAAAAAGGAAAATGAGGATTACTTCCCTCCGGTTGAGAGAAAAGAGAACCAAAGTACAACGCGAGAGCGCAGCTAGCGCTACATGTCGCCAGTGAGACTTACAAGCTTCCGTACAAAATAGTAAGATGATTCATGAAAATTAATACCCAATACGTAGTATTTAACAATATCAAAAATTCTAAGTTTTGATAAACAAATTATTTAATGTTAAGGACAATACCTACATACATTTTTCTCATGTACATTTCTGCACTTGTACGTCCATACGGACGCTATGATAAGAAAGATTAGCTAATACTCGCCATTATGTTGTTTCCAGTCTGTATCTGTTTAAATAAATGAATAACTTAATTTACAAATGAGCAAAATGATTTTTCATCTTCATGCAACTTTATTTCCAGCACTCAAAATGTCATGTGTACAAAAAAAACATTGTTTATATTTAAAAAGACAACATTTTGAAATTATCCTTTCTTACTTATAAATTACTTTTTGTCAAAATAAGTCGTCAATTGTTTTAGTAACATATCCATTACAGCATTTTGAGGGATACTAATGTATCTAGATCCTCCTGATTGAGTTGATGATGGTACTGTAGAGAGAGCATAAAGAGCTGGCGAAGTTACTGCCCTTGAGAATATAAGATTTGTTGATATAACTCGCATAGCTGTCATGTTGTGGACTGACATAGCTTTCATATTATGGAATTGCATAGCTGTCATTCTGTAGGTCCTATTAGTAGCCTTCTTCACGGACTATAAAAATAAAATATACTTAGTAAAAGTGAGCAAGAAAATTTGAAAAAACTAAGATAATTCCTTGTACTAACTTCTGCTAAGGTATTTATAGATCTCAATAACCCAGGATATTCTTGGTCTCCAGATTTAGACGACCTCTGTACATTGAGGATGAGTACGGCATTGAAATATGTTGAGAAACATTATGTACTGGGCGTACATTATTGTTTGCACCCCTATTATTGGGCCTGAAAGAGTTTTGTTGTTTTGACTTCAACTTATTTATTTCACTCTGCAAATTTTTTTTTTTTTCTCGAGCTCACTATTAGCCTCTATTTTGTTTTAGAGTTCAAACGTTAGCTTTTCACAACTATTTGAAAAAAAAATTTTTTCGTCTAACAAATCTTTATTGATACCTGGAAATTATTAATAATTTCATCATCAAGAAACAACAATATCTCAATATTTCCTATAAAGATATCCCTTTACTTATGTAGTTGCATTCTTTGGCAAACTTTTTATTGGTCAGCTTAAGCTGCTCCTGTTCTTGAAACGCACTTGCGAGTTGCTGCTGAAGACTGTCTTTTTTTAAGACTTAAAAAGAAAAAAAAGTCTTGTAGCTGTAAAAGACAATGCGTTTTTCTAACAAAAATCCTTTTTTATTTTGCAATGAACAATGGAGAATCATTGCGAGTCTTCATCATCAGAGAGGTAGGGTAAAAATTCTCACTACGGTTTGAAACTACTTTAAAACCTCGAAATATATGACATCTTTGGGGATAAGTGATCCAACGAATATTTATATTATTTAAAGACTTATGTGGGCTTATTTTTTGCAGTGTTAATGAAAAAGAAATACGGGTCGCAGATGTATGGATAATGCTACACGTTGCTTTGGCCAAAAAACGCGGGACACCGGTGGTACCAGGGTACCTATGCAATATATGCAGGCAGATTTTTGCTATCTATATGTTATGTTGGTTGGTGAACAATGCAGGCTACATCGAGATTTGATAATCGAGTTCAGGTTACCGTCTCGACTCTGGTCACTTCTATATTTGTGTTCCCGCGTTGATGGTCCAGTTCTTGATGCTGATATTGAATCAGCTGTATAGTACCAACGGTGTGTAGGTATCTTACACTGTGTAATGAATACATTTCTTACAAGTAATAAATGTATTCAAGATCATGTTTATTTATAACACGACGTGTAATTAATTCTCAGAGCTATTGTTTTTACAAATGACCTGGGGCACTTACTAGCCACTTTAAAAAATAATGAAATTTTAAATAATAACGCAAGTGCCTATCACGCAATGACCCAGGGCATATACTGGTCACTTGAATAAAAAATTAAATCTTGAATAATACTGCAAGTGCCTATCACCCTATGACCTGGGATGCTTACTGGACAGTCTGATAAATAATAAAATTTTTAATATTAGCACAAGCACTCCCAAAGACAGTACCTACTATACGTGAAAACTCCAATTTAGTTATGACCAGTGCACTAAAAATTTGATTAATGTATATCATATCACGCTTTATACTGTTATTGCATGGTTATAAAATACATTACTATTATTAGTAACATTTTTTTTAGCAACACTCTTGAAGCTTACATTAATTATATAATTTTTTTTTTCATTGCATGAAGATGAAAAAAGGTAAGTAAATAAAATATGTAAGGGTGAGTAAATAAAATTTTATTATTTAATAGAGTGGCCAGTGAGCACCCCGCGTCATCAGGTGATAGGCTCTTGTGTTGTGACTTAACATTTTAATTATTTATTCGATTGGCCAGTTAACGCCCCAGGTCATCTGGTGATAGGCACTTCCATTACTATTTGAGATTTTATTATTCATTAGAGTGGCCAGTAAGCACCCTGGATCATTGGGTGATAGGTACGGAAGCGCCTATACGCCATCTGCTTGCGAAGTCGGAAACATGCATATTTTTCTGTAAACAATGCACAAAACGATCGTGTAGTAGTACCTATCCACGCTAGGGGTCGTCCACAAAGGACCATCCGGTCGTTTTGGCTAAAAGTGACCCCCCCCTTTCCTCTGTCCGGTTGTGTCCGGTTTAGTTCACCCCCCCCCCTACTCTTGGACGTCCAAAACTACCTTTAAAATTAAGAAAAAAAATTTTTTTCAAGTAAAAATTAAAAATAAATAAATACGCAAGCAAACAGCGAGTGGTATCTAACGTTAAGAATGACATAACTAAAGCATGTAGCACACAGACATGTGTTTCTAATGGATTTCAAAATTTTGTAAAGTCAAAACTAAATGTATTTAAAGAAAATTATACACTTAAATAAATTAATAATTATAATCTGAAGTTGTGATGCGTTCTAGAAAGAATCGGAGATAATACGTGATAAAAATGTTCAACTAAACACGATAAAATGTTAGAATAAGGAGGGTCATTCTTCTTTCCAAGGGCTTCGTAGCCAATTGGGCATATTTACCATGTAGAGATAATGTGCATATTTAGGTAATACCGCAAAAGTAGAGAGCAGAGATTTCGACTCTATAACAATCAGTCGGTAAAATATACCTGAAAATATTTGACTGCTATATTGGTTCTGGACGTCCGGATTGATAAGACCCCCCCCACCCCTTTGTCCGGTTGTGTCCGGTTTTGGCAAACTCCCCCCCTCGTCCACGACCGGACGGTCCTTTGTGGACGATCCCCTATGTACTAACAACGCACGTTGTGCTCAACCATGAAAGTTTGCTTTTTATAAAATTACGAGAATTGGACCTTACATTAACAAATTAAAGGAGTTTTTTGCTTAAGCGATTAAGGTATGTATCACTGTCGACTGAAAAAAGCTCATTTGAGTGTAATCATATATGCAATCAAGTTTTATAGGCTATTTTCAAATATTTTAGTAGTTGTTTACATTTTCTGAAGACGTATCCTGGTGCTATGTAGTATTGATGTTTGATTGCTGAGACTTGCTGATAATTAAGAAAAGGTAAATTTCGTTAAAAACTAAGTAATGTTACAAGCAGCATAAATTATTGAAATACTGATGTTTTATTGTAGATGTCTGTGAAAATTAAGACAGTTGAACTAAATATGGCTGGTAAAGTTATAAATGTGCCAGTAAGTAATAATGAAATACGAAAAAGAACATTATTGGACCTTTTCCCCTCTGAGGGCTTTTTAACATACGAAATAAACGAACAAATGTTTGTGCTGGAGTCCGATTAAAATTTTTCCTTCTTAAACGAATCAGTATCTTCGTACAAATTTAATAATTATAATGGTAAGCAAATTTTCATTTAAACTTTGATAACATCGTTCTGAAAAATGTATTTATAATTATTGATTATAAAAAAGAATCTGAAGAACTTCAACAAAAAAAAGTAAAAGTGTATCATGAAATGCTGTCAAAGATAAGGGAGAAGTTTCCAAATAAAAGTTCCAAGGTAACAAGTGTGTAAATTTGCAATAATTATAATCACTATACTATCCATCAAATATTGCTATTTTCAGATAACTGACACGAAAATAAGTAATAAAAAACAAGAGAAAAAATCCTTAGTAAAGCCCTATTTAAAAAGAGTTATTTATGTAGGTTGGAAGCATCGAGTAAGTCCAAAAGAAAAATTTGGCAAAGTAGCTTTTTCTAGACAGTTAAAAGTAGAATAAAATGGAAATTATTATTATTCAGTAAAAGAATTAACAAAAATATTGTCGGGAAAGTACATAAATGATGTGAATGAAGATTTCTTTTGTAACTCTGAAGTTAACTTAGGAACATCTGATGGTGACATTATTTTGTCTTTTGAGAACTTTGATGGGCAAACGATTGATTTTTGGTCGTATGGAAAAAGTTACTGTAAAAAGTCTGATCATTATATACATGTATACCTGCTTACTACTAAAACAACAAAAACATTTGAAAAGTCAAGGGTAAAGAGTACTTTGGAGAGTCCTGTTCAGAGTGATGAAATGGTTATTTTGGATAAAATTAACAGTAAAAAACTGCAAGAGCCCGCATCTCAATACTCTCATGTCCAAGATAGCAAAGATAGAAAAGTGGAATCCAACAAAAATCTCGACTCAGTTCAGGCAAATGTTAATGTCTCATCACAATTATTTGAGCCATCACCTTCGTATTCCATGCCATCACAAAATGTAAAACGAATAACCCAAAATACAGATACGTGTTTATCTATAAGTGACTTGCCTGATTGTAGTGATCTCAAAAAATGTTCTGAAATTGTAGAATCCAAAAAATTATCCGAGTTTGAGTTTGTCGAACCAGAAACCCAAAAACAAAAATCCAAGATTGTACAAACGCAGCTTGTAGTAGTTCCAGTAAGTCAGGTCAAACTAAGTAGTGTTATTCTTGATGAAGGTTCACAAGGAAAGGTTTACAAAGGAAGTTTTCGTGGTTCTGAAGTGGCTGTCAAAATAACGTTGAGAGGTCAAACAGACAAAGTAACCATGAGGGAAATCACTCTTTTAAGTCAAATCAGGCATTCTAATATTGTTTCAATAATGGCTCTTGGAGAATCCGATCAACAGCTTCAAATAATAATGGAGTACTTTGCATCTTTCTGCTTGTACAGTATTTTGTTTGACAAAACAATTTCTAAACAATTTACATTGGATCAAGATAATATGAAATCAATTGCTCATCAAATTAGCATGGCTCTTACCTACTTACATTTACATTCCCCTCAAATCATTCATCGAGACGTCAAGCCCTCAAATGTATTGGTCAACAGGAATTTCCTAGTAAAGCTGTGTGACCTAGGATTGGGTAAATGTAAAATGTTACAGAACAGTTTAGTCTCTACAATGAAAGGTGGCATGTGTGAAACATATATGTATATGGCCCCCGAAATTTTTTTGCAGAGGAAGGAAGCAACTGCAGCTTGCGATGTGTGGTCGTTTGGATGCTGCTTAAAAGAGATGTACAGTAAAAAAAGTGTATGGAATATGGCAGATTTTACGTGGAATATGTATGGTTGCGTTGGACAAAATTTAGAAATGAGAAATATTCCAGCCATGGATGATATTCCTTTATTTAAAAAAAAAAATTAAAATCTTGCTTTGAATATAATCCAGAACATCGGCCACGTATGATAGATCTGATAGACCTTTTTTCAAGTGTAAAAGTAAATTGAAGGTCATTAATATATACTTATTGTACCAGTCATGGTTATTTCATATATGATACTGTTTAAAATACACTGTTGTAATTCTTTAAAGCGTTTCGATTAGCTTTTATAGATATAATTTATTTGCTGAGTCTGTGATCTAGTTAAAAATAAAAGACCAGTATTGTATAATAACTTAATGAATAGGTGTGGTATGTATTCACTAAGATTTTCTCTGATTTTTCAGATACCAAAAATGCATTATATAATTACAAAGAACAAATAATATTTAGTGTTTTTTTTTTCTAAAAAAAATTGTCGTGTAAATGTTAGTATACTAACGAAAACCCAATTTTTTTACATGTGTAGTTTCCAACAGTTTAATACTGCATAAGCGACTCCATTGTTTAATAATTATATAAGACATTACGATAAGCCATAAACGAATACAGAGATTATTGAGTTTGTGCTCTAGTTAAAAATTTAAGGCTTAGTAATGTATTTCAAAAGAATGTTGATAAAGCACATTGATGTGTATAGATTTATAGTTAATTTTAAATTGAAATAATTATAAAATAGCTTTTAATAACAATTTTCAAAATTTTTTCTGTAAACAAAATTTTATGTAAAAGTACATTTACGAATAAGAAAAGCATAATTTACATGTAATTCGCTTGGAAAAAATTATTTGATGATATTTTAATATTGTAACAAATTGGAAAATAAAACTACATATTTTAAACTGTAAATAAAAAAACTTTACGTCTTTCAATACGGATATACAATTCACATTTACAACCATTTCAGGCATGTCTAATTATGTTCATTAGACTTGACGTAGTTTATGATTTTATTGTAAAAATTGTAAGCATCCTCAGCTGTGTATATCTCTGCAACTTCAAAAACTGTTTCAATAAAGTCGGTAATCTCTGGTGATGCCAGCCTCGGCTTTGTTGTATATTCTTCTTGAAGATACTGTACATGACGTACATCAACTGTCTGTCTGCAATCACAAGCATTGAAAGTATGAGGATTGTCAAAAATTTCATTTGGTTTGCCATTAATATTAAGTATTAATGTTATTTTGTTTGCGGATTTGATGCTCATTCCACTCTTTTCTAGTGAGGTATAATTCTCTTTTGATGACAGGCCCAAAACAGTATCACAGAATTTTTATGCACAAAGCGTCATTCGTATCCAGAAGCATCGCAGCTTCCATCATTTTAAACAGGTTTATGTAAAAATCGCACATATGTTGGCGAAGTTGTCTCCAGTAGGACTCTATCCTCTGATTGCTCGTGCTTTTACCCTTCATAAAGCTTGCAGTTTTTGCGTAATCATCATTTTGGTTGTAACGCAAAGCAATTTGTATATTTTCCATGACAACTACTTCTGAACCATGATCTGTCCTTATTATTGTTGGCAGGAATCTACGTTTTTTAATTAACTGATAGTAATAGTAGCCAATTACCTTTGCATCGTTATTTGTAGAGGAAACATCAAGGAAGAGAACTTTTCTGGAAAAGCCATCAATACAGCCATAGATGGCAAAGCCAAATCTTTCAAGCTTGTCATTTCCACCACAGTGCCAAATAAAATTAGGGCCTGGAACTGAGTAATCTCTTCTTTTCAATCTATATCTGCAACGTCCGTCAACTCCTACAGGATCTACTTCACGTAATACCTTCAAAACAGTATTTTGTTTTACGTCCAAATCATACAATCGCTTTAATCTTAGCCACATTGCCTTGTAACCTAGATTAACACCACTTCCCTCCTAGTTCTAGTAGTATAGCCATTAAAATTTTTTTAATATCTGATTCTTTAATATTTTTCCTTTTCAAATTGCTACACTTCAAAATCCTGCACAATGTTCTGGATGAAATTTGTATGTCATACTTTTGTTTCAGCTTGTGTAATATTAGCTTGTAAGAGTATCCTTTTACAAAGTATTTTTTTATTTTCCCCACAATAAATGGGTTTATTTTTAAAATTTAAGACAAATAAAATTTTAACTATTAAAAAAAATAATTTTTATATGAATTTATATTAGATAGATTTTTGTAATTACCATTAAATGTTGCGATTAATTAATTTATTAAATAATAGAGTAAGGCATCAGAAAATGACCCTAAAACACTTGAACATAATCTATAATACTCATTGCATATATAATTACACTCAAATGAGCTAGCTTGCTTGCTCGCAACTATGCAACTTTTATGTGAAAAGATGCGTGCTTTCGACATCGCAAGCAGATGGCGTATAGGCGCTTCCGTAGATAGGCGCTTGCGTTATTATTTAAGATTTTAGTACCTATTAGATTGGCCAGTATACGCCTTGGGTCGTAGGGTGATAGGCACTTATTATTAATTTAAATGATTTGAATAAGGAAGTAATTTTGATATGGTTTAATTAATTAATTTAAATACCACTTCTGACATAGGATGTACTTAATGAGACATAATTTATATTTTTGGCTTTTAGTAGAATTCTTATACTTATTGCTCTGGGTATGTTTTGTTTCATCAATAATTTATCATATAAGTTATAATTTAAATGTTTTTACTGTATGACTTATGTATTAAATATTATTATGATAGTAACAAGTTATTTTGAATAAAATTGATATAAGTTTATGATAGCACCGCTGCTAAAATCCACGTGGATTAATATGAAAAAAAATTAACTATGTCTTCAATTTATCTAATAAATAATATTTGGTGGTCTAAAATATTTTTAGGTAAAGCTGTAATTTTTTATTACTATTAATATTAGACACGTAAAAGTTTGAATACGACGTGCATAGATGGAGAACCTTAGATGACATTTTGATCGTAAATAATATTATGAGTTTATCCATCCAGTTTTTATCTTTGCACTTATAATATGACAACATAACCCTTAAAACACTGAAAAATTTATATATCTCGAAAGAAATGCAAGATAGATTAAAAATAACTATTGCTACGTGTTTTCGTATGAGACACTGATCGTCAAAATGCATAAATGCAGAGGTTTTCGTTTACTTTACAACATAATCGCATTTTTCACTTTTTCTATCACGTATTGATAAGCTGAACGTAAAAATTACAAATTGAAATTGTCGCCTCACTTTTCATTTTCTCGGATATGCGAGCTACCATTGAAAATAGGTGACCTCGTGCGCGCAGAGTCTTTTTTTATTATCCATATGCCATTTTTAGTATCACAGAATATTGACCAGTGCAATTAAACTTGTTCTCGCTGCCACGCACACCAGTGTATAATTGTTTGTTCGCTTTTATACAGAATTTCGATCTCGTACAATGAATAGTGCAATTAAAAAGTACTTTGAAATGAACTTAACAAATGAACAGATTTGTGAACTACTCAAAAAGGATTTTGGCATTGAAATGTCTATGGGCAGCTTAAAAGTAAAAATCTCCAGACTTGGACTGAAGAAAAAAAACATTGTGGAGAGTGATCTAAAGTATGTATGTTTTGCTATCTACGAAGAAATCAATGAATCAGTTCCTAACTTGGGATACAGATCACTGTGGCGAAAATTGAAGAAAAAACACTTGCTCACTGTAAAACGAGATACAGTTTACGAATTATTAAAATTAATCGATCCAGATGGATTGGCCCACAGACTTCAAAATCGTCTGAGACGGAAAGTGTACTTAAGTCCCGGCCCCAACTACATCTGGCATATAGACGGTTACGATAAGCTTAAACCCTTTGGTTTTGCGATTCATGGGTGCATTGACGGGTACTCAAGATTTATTCTTTAGTTAAATGTTGCGACAACCAACAATGATCCCTCAGTAACTGCACATTACTTTTTAAACACGGCTATGCAGTTTGATTGTATCCCAACCATAGTGAGGACAGACAAGGGAACAGAAAACACTATGATTGAAACCCTTTAAGTGTGCCTACAAAAAAGTTACAATGACCCATGTAGTGGAGAAAACAGTTTCATTAAAGGAGCCAGTGTTCATAACCAACATATCGAATCCTTTTGGGGTCAGATGAGACAGCACTCCATGGATTTTTTTATTCAGCTTTTTAAGAGCTTTGTACAGCAAAATTTGTTTAATGGATCCGATTTAGATAAAAACTGTTTAAGATACTCATTTGGAAAAATTACAGAAAATGAGTTATTGTTAACCCAAACTTTGTGGAATGAGCATATCATTAGGCATCAATGAGAACAAAATCATGTTGGCGGAAAGCCACATATTTTGTTCAACTTACCCGAAGACCGAGGAGCACGCGATTATAGGATAAGTATTGATAAAGACGCTGTCACGTAATTAAGGGACATGTTTACAACTGAACCTCAGTTAAGGTAAAGGCACTAGTTACTGGCCGTGACCAGTACCTGGCCACCAACACCATTTCACGAATTATAAGAATTAACTTAATACTAATTCGTACTAGGATAACATTACTGTAAAAACTTATCAATAATTCATTTTAAAATGCAACGAAGATAGTTGTTCTAGTTCAAGACTTTAAAAAATAATTTTGAAAAATTGGTGCTAGTACTAGAGCACTTGTACATAAAATGTGTACATAACCTCACTTCTGCGAGCACTAGTAGCCGACCACCTCAATTTATGTACATTTAGCATGGGGTGGCCAGTTACTGGCTCTTAAATTTGGGCCACTAAAGCAACCTTTATTTTTAGTGGCCATGTACTGAAGCATCTGACATACTCAGATTATTATAAATTATTATTGTCTACGTTAGGATATACGACTTCTATTTATCGTATAGTTTGAAATACATTCATAGCTTTCAAATGATACCTCACAGAAGTTAAAGTTTTAAAAGCTGTTTAAAATATTTTACGCCAACAAATGTAGAAGAAGCCACTTTGTTATATACAAAATTGATTACGTTGTTTCAAGACGTATAATTGTCATAATTCCAAAAATATATAATTACAGGAGATGTATATATGTCAGGACTTGTGCAACTTCATTAAATAAAATTTTTAATTTACATTAATAGTGATTTATTTCAATACATTTGCATAGATTACATCCTTATATCGTTTTTTAGTAACATTAACAGTATTTATCGCACGTTATCACACATTTTTTGGTTAAATTAAATAACAAACATTTTAAATACAAAAGTCTTTACTTAGTAATGTGACCATGCTATTATTCATTTTTTTTTTTTTTTCAATAATCTAAATAAACATAGTGTTTGTGTTTCTATTATCTTTTTTAAGCATTTAATAATCAACCTTATCCTTTTCAGGTAATTTTCGAGAAACGTAAGTGATGTCATTACACAAGTAATCTTACTTGACCTGTTGACACTACAAAGTTATTTGTTTATAGGCAAACACGAAAGATTATCCACTTTTTTGGGATTAGAATGTGTAATGATATATAAAAAGTAATAAAAAAAAAGCCTTTATTAAAAAAGGAAAAATCATTTTAGTTATGTAATAATAAAATAAGGTAAGGTAAAAGTACCTATTATGAAAAGGTTTTTCGAATAACATGTTTTACTTATGAAATATAAGCCTAGAGAGCATGCATGTGATTACATTTTTGCATTAAATAGTTGTAAGGTCTTTAAATATTAGTTTGCAAATAAAAAAAACCATAGTATATAATACTATAACAATTAAATAATTAAAAATGTGCTGACTCGGAATGTCCGTATTATGAAATGAAATATTGGACCATGTCCCTATATTCCATAACGTATGTCCGTATTGTGAAATCAGGCTTAAATATAAATAAAAATAATAATTAGGCTTATGATTTGTGAGGTCATACCTTCAGGCTTAGTAAGTAAGTACTTTAATTAATAAAAAATACTTTATTATTTGAAATTTGATCTCAATACCAGTATTTTACTTCCATTTAAATCAAATACAACACTGCATGCGTACCAAAGGTAAATGAGAATAATTTAAATGACTTAATTTTTTAAAATATGATAATATTAAATAAGATAAATAACGATGCAACCGTAAATTAAGAAAATTAAGACTTTTTTTTTTTGATGGTTCGTTGAACATTTTTAATACTTTCAGTTATTTTTTTCATCTCTTCCGATAATCTTTTTTTCTCTTCTGTCAATTTTTTTTTTTAACATAGTTTCTTCTTTGAGCCTTTGCTCTTTTAATTTCTCATTTCTGCATTGAACCCATTCATCGAAGGTGCCAACTGCAGGTAATTTGGGTCCCCCTTTTTTTGCAGGTAGATTTTTTTTCTTCGGCATGAAATCTTCAGGGAAAGTGAACGCTTAAGAGAAACTTTTCCAGAAGTTGCCTACTTAATAATCACATAAAAATGAAAAAATTGTACTCATATCGATGAAAATTTTCGTAATACTAACTGTTTAATACGTACAATTTTCATTATATGAAGGAAAATTCTCTTTAATTGCCGCTTGAGCTGGATTTACAGGTATTTCAGTCGCAGCAAAATCTAAAAAATGTTTAAATGTTTTAGTTAAGAAAAATTTTAATCGATAGGAAAATTTTTACAATAGTAATAATAATGACCTGTTTTTTCCAAGTTCATCGCTTCGGGTACAGTTAAATCCAAAGTGGGTTTGAAGGTTTCATTACCATTCGGAAAAGTATTTAAAGGTACATTATTTTTAGCAAGTACGATCATCCCGCTGCTTTCAATACTTTTTACGGAAACATCTTGTTTTTCATGATCTAATAATGCATTTGGATCGTTAACAATCTCAAGATCAGATATTGAGTAAAAATCAGATTCGAGATTAGCAGGAACGATATTATCTGCTTCGAATAATTGTCGATGGGATTCGTCGTGGTGGAAATTGATTGGAAATTAATCCTTGTTGGTGAAGGTGAATTTATTGGTGTATCAGGAGCAGGTTCCTAATCAGGGGAAAGTTCTTAAAGTATCACCTTATGGCTAATTAAGCTTTGAATACTTCTTATTATTGGTTTCGGACGAGTGGTATTATCTATATGAAAAAAAAAAAAAAATTTGCAGAGAAACTAAAAAAAACCAATTAATCTCACGACTGCAAAACAAAACAAAAGTTTCAAAAAATGTTACAACCAAAACAGTAAAACCTTTTATAATAAAATTGTAAATTGATCTTGAAAATAATAAAATAAAATTAAAATTTATCTTGTAAATAATAAATGCCAATTAAAAACAAATCTTTTAAATAATAAATTTAAATAAAAATTTATCTTGTAAATAATAAGTGAAAATTAAAATGTATCTTGTAAATAATAAATGTAATTGAAAATTGTAATAAATTTGAGCTCATTAATACTGACTTTACGTGCGTAAAATATAAAAATAATAACCAGTCGCTTCTTGTTTTTTTTTCAGCCAGTATTCAAATAAAACTTTGTTAACATTGTCGTACTCCCAGATTCTTGTAGTTTCACTAGTTCGAAATTTCTCCAATAAATCTGAGTCCAGATCTTTTTCAAACTCTAACAAAAAATGTTGCTTTTGAGATAGAGCATTCGTATCAGTGGATAAGGTTTCTTCATGACAGCTCGATTGTTTCTTTCCTATTTTGAGAACATTGTAATTAATGATATTGGGATTAAAAGGGTGAAGACCAGTAGCTTTGAAACTGTTTATGATATTAAGTTGCTCTTCTTTCATAGAATCCAAAGCAATCTATAAAACACGAGCAAACTCTTCTTTTTTAAGTTTCATTTTTTCGTTTTGAGCTATCTAAAGGGTGAGTGTTTTCTTCCAAGTCTCTTTCAAAGGGTGAAAAAAGCCGATGTCTAAGGGTTGCAGTATATGGGTCGAGTTCCGGAACAAACTAATAAGCTCTATACTTTTTTCTCGGCAAAAAGAAACAAGGGGCATTGTCACATGGGATGAGTGTCCATCCAAGTAAACGACAATAGAAAAAGTGACAGTGTTCTCCAGTAGCCAGGAATAAAAAACGTTGGTGATATATTAAAAAAATGTCACGGATGTCATCCAACCCGACTCAGAGACACCGATTCCCCACCCTTTCGGACAATGGGATGCTATTTTTATTGGTACTCTTTCTTTGTACTTGCAAAGAATTATCGGGGGAGCACGTTTTCCATCAGCACCGTACATAAAAAGGACTGTGAGGCACTCCTTTACATGGTCACCAACAATTTTGTATACAGAGCGAGCTCCTTTCTGCGTAAATACCTTATGCGATTGAGGGCAAAGCTGTATACCACTTTCGTCACAATTAAATATACGTGAGCTTTCGAGGTGCAACAAATTTTTACCTGTTAAGTAGGTTTCTATTTCTGTAAACCAGTTCCTTAAATCAGCATCTGTCACTGAAGCTCTGTCCATAGTTAAGTTCTGCGGAGTTCTGATTGACAAGTTAGGATTTCGTTTCAGAAACCCCTCATACCAATGACGGCTTGGTCTACCATCTTGAAATGGAGTTGAAATTTCTAAAGATTTCACGTAGGACTGAACAGCATCAAGAAGTTGTAATTTTGTGACAGGAGCCCCTCGTTCAGCCCTGTATTTAATCCATGAAGCTATTTGCTGCTCATCATTTTCCAACAAGATAGTTGGTGGACCACTTCTACATTCTCGCTGACTTGGATTTTTTAATTTTCAAAATAAAGTTGTCACTGGAATTCCATATTGTTCTGCTGCTTGTTTCAAAGACATTTTTTTACCAACAGACTTAATAGTTTTTAGTAAATTTTTCGCAGAATACCGTTTTCGCTTCACTTTTGATTTTTTAGGAGTATTTTTTTTACTTTTTATGCAGCTTTGGTTTTTTTCTTATTTCTATTCTCAACACTTCTCAAGCACATCTTTTTCTCAGCCTTTTCTTTCTTTTTCTTTGCCATTTTCGTTTTTCGAGCCTCGTTAAAACAAATCTAAAAGTAAGTATAAAAAATGAACATAAAAACCTAATTCAGAGTAACAGTCAAGAATGATAAAGAATCCGTTTGTTGTTGTTTGAGGTTAGAATTACAGTCAATCAGAAATGAAGCCGTCATAGAAGCAGCAGCTACTTACGTATCAGACTAACTATTCCATATACCGCTGGCGATGACGGGCACTCTTTTTTAACAAACAATTTTGCACCACTCACGCCACAAATTATTTAAAACACGTTTGTAACTTCAACAGTATTCAAGCGACGCATCTGCACTCTGTATTTCATAAATACGTACATTGGGTTTCAAACGGCGCTGCCGTATTTTGGAATTTCTCCCACCCAATTTCATAAATACGGCATGGAGACTAAAACTATATACGTAATTTGGAATCGTTATTTAAAAATACGAAATAATGAATAAGCACTATAATTTTAATTTAATATGACATTTAAAGGCGTACACTAATTTGTACAGCATATTTAAAACGATTTCGTTTCTTACTATAGTAAAAACATTTGAATTATACATGGCCATATAACGTACTCCCTCCACCTTAATGCGCTGGCAGTTCCAAGCGATTCGAAAACTTGTTGTTAATTATTTTTTCTACTTGTTAACTGTTCAGATATTATTAATAACATAAATTTTATTTCTTTTTAATATGTCGTAGATTTCCGTTAAATTTTTGATTTTATTATACTTATCACTAGTTCTTAGAAATTAGATAAATTGTTCCTGATTTTTACAATAGGGACACATTCCACTAATAGATACTTTTACCTTACCAAGAATACTAGGTACTCGTAGACGAGTGAATGCTTTCAAGATACATCTCTAGTGTATTATACAACTCATTTGAAGTTATTCGGTTCATTGGTTTACAGTCAAAGCACTTGTTTAGCACTAATGCAAGCCATAATGGAACCTTAATCATATTTGGTGCACATTTTTTGTGATACAATTTTTCTAGTGCTTCATACTGGGGGTGTGGCCAAATCGTGTTACCTGAAAATATTTCCGTAATCACTGATCCAAGAGCCCACAAATCCGTGTATATGGTAGCTTTTTCTTTTTTAATTATCATCTCGGGAGCCATGAATAATACAGTTCCACGTGGACGCTGACCCACAGTAGTTTTTAAATCCTCTGGTAAATCTTCGATTCGGCTCAAACCTATGTCGCAAAGCTTAATTTTCAATTCCTGGTCCACAAGAATATTTTCAGGTTTAATATCTTTATGCACAATAAGTGGGTTCGAATTATGTAGGTACTCCACTGCAGAGCATAAGTACATCGACATTGAAACTGGACTCGATTCAGGAATTGATGTAGAAGTATTTTGACCAAAAAATTCTCTTAAGTTGCAAGAGCCAAAATACTCAAGAACCAAGTAACAATGTGTTGCGTCAACATGGAAAGCTAACAAAGATACAATGTTTGGGTGTCTGAGTCGATCCATCACAATAACTTCACGTTTTAAATACTTTTCTTTAAAATTTAACCTAACTATTTTTACCGCGACTTCAGTGTGGTTGCATGTACCTTTGTATACCGTACCAAACGCTCCCTCACCTACAGAAAAACCAGTTATTTTGATATCTTCCCTGGAAATCCTCAGAACAGATATATTTATATCCGGCCAAAATCTGTGGGTCAAAAACGGTGCAGCGTTTTCTTTTTGTGTAGTAACGGTTTTATTTTGATGCTTTTGCTCATCTACTTTATTATTTTCAAGTCCATGATCCACGGTGAAGGTGTTTACAACATTCGTAGCCACTAAAGTAACTTTAGGTGCAAATGGATCTTTTTTTGTAAATAGGTATAATCTAAGCTGGCCGTTTGAAACTTTGATATTGTTCGTAAATTCCCAAAATCCATAAGGAATATTCTGATCGTTGGTAAAAGTATTAAAAAAATGCTCTTTATAATTTCCAAGACAAGTTTGACTGTTGCTAAAATAACCAGCGTTGTCTTCATTTCTTAATACTTCAATGCACATGTCAATAATTTTAGAATATAAATACTCTTTGGTAAGATCCACTTTTATTTTATTCGCTCCTGAATTCGGCATTAATTTGTATTTGTTGTCGTTCGCGCCTTAATGTTTTCATCCAACTATGATCTCTTTTACCCAAACTTCCTCCTGAAAATTATAAAAACGGTTGCTATACACACTTATACTTGAATGCATTTGACGTGATATTGTTATCCTTACCACTTTTTTGAGTGTAACCGCTTTTTTCGTCTGCTGATATTTTTTAAGAACGTTCATAACTTCTGGCTCAAATTTTTGCTTGCTCGTTTCTAAAAAATGAAGAAATTAATTACCTAAGGTTTAAAAAAGTACTTCAAACATCTGAAAGGAAGACACACAAATAAAGCTTGTAAACCAAATATGCTACGTACGTTTTGACTGATGCACACAACATCTAATTCATTTTTATCATTAGAAATTTTCAAATCTTCATGTATTTTAGAAATTCCATTTGTAACTCCATCAACCGTGTACGTTAAACCACTTGCATCAGGAAAGTACGCTTTTGTGGTTGATAAGCTTATTAGGCCATTCTTCACTGGTAAGTGAATAGAATTGTCTTCATGTTTAACACGAACGTGCTCCATTATAAATTGCGAAATATAACCGTGTAAACGATAAACAGGAGAGGCGATAGTTGATAGGTGACTTCACTATTCGAGCGATACCTATAATTAGCACACGTAAAT
The DNA here is from genome assembly GCF_036245765.1 of Copidosoma floridanum. Classification (NCBI taxonomy): domain Eukaryota; kingdom Metazoa; phylum Arthropoda; class Insecta; order Hymenoptera; family Encyrtidae; genus Copidosoma; species Copidosoma floridanum. Next base: position 18,495 of record NW_028321908.1, on the reverse strand, counting down.
TTCAATAAGCCATCTTTTCAGGATAAGCAAAACTAGATATTAACAGCACACACACTAAATGTATACAAGAAATTTTAATCACATTTTTTTGTATGATCAGTACCTAGCTATGTCAGTTTCCAAATCAATTTAGCTATAAAAACTTACACTAATGGAGAACAAACAATTATACACTGGTGTGCGTGGTAGCGAGGACTATCACGTAGTTTCACCAGTTCCTATCGATGCTTGAAACTGCAATATAATAGGATTCGTACTGGATAAAAATGTAAAATGGAATGTGCCAAGTAATTAAAAAAATATTTTACGTTGAATGATTCAGAGCTTTTATGAAAGATCTTCAGTAAGCTTTGCACGAGCAGGTTCAGATCCTTCAATAACAAAAATACACCTGTCTTGAAAAAACTAGGTTCACCAGTCCTCTTCGATGCTTCACACTGCAAAAGAAAAGAATGCATGTAGGATAACAATGAGAAACAGAATATTTTAAAGATTTGTAACAAGATTTAACCGTCAGAAATTCACAGCTTTGATAGCCTGATCTCCAGTGTGCTCTGCAGCAGTAGTACCTATCAGTCCAATTAAGTACCTGGCTGAACTGCCCTCCTTTATCTTCAACTACTTACACTTTTACAGGTGAAATAAATTTTTTTTTTGTATCAACAATGATTATCACTGCAAGACAATGCACTTTTGTTACAATGGATACAGGGTACAAAGGAAAATTAAAAAAAGCTCTCTTACCTCGAAGAACACACCTTTAAGTTTATCATACAGTCATTTCATGTTTAACAAATAAGTACTATAGCCTGTCACTTTATTTTGTTGAACTGAAAAATTTATTTTCTCATAACCTATAATCGTATGATAAAGTACGTATACAATGCACGCAAGAGAGAGAGAAATGAGTCCGGTTGCAACGTACTTCGTTTCAGAGAAAGGAGAGTACACAAGTAGGATGAGGGAACAGCTAGCGCCACATGTGAATAGTTAGCTATACAGGCTTCCGGAGGTGAGGCTAGAGAGAGAGAGAGAGAGAGAGAGAAGTAGTGTGTAGCGTAGGCAGCGCGAGAGAGAGAGATTGTAGTGTAGACCGTGCGAGAGAGAGTTTGGGTTGACGAGACGAGGTGTACGAGAGACCGCGAGGTGCATGCTTGGGAGGGCCGCCATTGTTCGTGCGTGTTGTCGTGTATTAGGGTAGATAGTAGAGTAGAGAGAGAGATAGAGAGAGAGAAAGAGAGAGAAAGAGTATAGTAGAGTGTGAGATTGAGGACGGAGTGTGAGTGTGTGCATCGTAGTGTGGGTCTAGGACGAGCAGGAGCCCCTCCTGGTCCAGGACGTGGTGGACGTGGTGGACGTGCGCTCACGACTCGCGTGGTGCGAGGCGGAGTCACTGCAGCACAGCTCAGAGGGCGAGGGGAAGCGTTGTGTCATGTATTGTGAAGAAAGAGATACTGTGTAGTAGTGCTAAATGTTTTAAATAAAAGAAACAGTGAAAGGTATTTGTTTGTGCGTAAATTATTAGTTCTCCCCGTAGAACGGAAGAACTCCCACGCCAATCCCCCTTTTTTAGGAGCAGAAATCCAAGAGGTGAGAGGGACAACGGTGATGAACGTGATTGAGATTTGCTAATGCTGCGTTGGTGCCTCGTTTTATTTCAGGTCAAGAAGCAGTGTTACATTTCTTACGATATTTTTACGCATAAGTTGATAGCTAAATTAGTACATTCTGCACGTACGTATCTTCTACACTGGCGTACTTTTCTTTCGAAGATGTATTCACAACTGCACTATAGTTTTTATAAAAAGGAAACTTTGTGCAAACGATGGATTTTTTTTATTTTGGAAAATCAATTTTTTTTTTGGAGTTGTTTTTATTGTTTATTACCAAGCGGCAGTTTGTCATGTTCTATGTTCTGAAAAAAAATCTAAAAGTTCATGAAATTTTCCACCAAGAAAAATTTATTCGTAATAATACATAAAAAAAATTGTGGTTTCATTTTTCTGTTAAAGTATTTTTACGTATGTTTATAAATGTATAGTTGGATCTGAGAATTCTTACAACTGATTTCAATCGGTTATGTTTATCATCGTGTTGGGATATTTTGAGATAAACAAAATTTTTAAGGATAAAACTTCATGAAATATATAAAGAATCAGTTATAGTCATTTGTATTCTTGGAATAAAACTTTCTCTCTGCGTTTTCTGGGCTTGAGACCGACGTATAATTTATACGGCCGCATTAAAAGTTTTTCCACTTACATATTTATCACTTTATATACATCACTTATTCCAGTTAGCAGTGTTTATTTTAATTCCTACAAGATAACATGCGATCTCTTATAATTATAGTTTGGTTTATCAATATTTCAAATGTTATGAAAAATAAGGATGCAATATTACATCTAAAAAGCTTATAATAAATAATTAGTTTTATAAGAAATTTATATACAACCAAACTCTAAAATTTGTGTCTTGCATTTTGTATGTGACCAATGATGATGTGTGACTAAGACAAACTTATTCAAAAAGAGCTACCATAGTTAAGAAAAATATTTATATGGTGGTAAAAATGTACAAATTACTTTCTGTCTGATAAGTCAATCTTCAAATGTATAATTTTTGGTTTCATTTTTTTTTTTAAGTCTAAGATGTATCTGACGCACTAATAATACTATTTTTTAACATATCGTTTTTCCAAATTTTACGACCACATTACAATAATAATGATTGTATAAAACATGTGTTAGTGCATGCGATTGACATTTCAATTTTTGCTTCTACAATATTGTGAGAACGATTTTATAGCTTCACATGTACGTTGTTAGTTACGAATTGGAATTATTTTCAATTATTGCTGGCACATCGAAATTTATGTATGTTAGTCAAAAAAACAGGTAATTAAAATTATTTTATATGAGCAGTTTTGACATTGATGAGAGACATTACAACTACGCACATGCGCGCGCGCGCCCACACACACACACACTTCTTGTCATCAACAATTTTTGTTTCGTTAAGGTATTTATTTTATACTTGAATACTTGATTAGTTTCTAATCATCGTACATGCAGAACGTTGGATAGTTCTTGATTGGATGGACCTGATTAATGTAAGTTGTAAGTATTATGGAGTATAAATAATATGATTACTATCTACTACTATGTTTTGTGTTACTTAGTAATAATGCTTACTGTTATTATTTTGTTACTATCCAGGGCATTATTTTATTAACTATTGTATACTAAAATAATCATTTTTCTAAAATTAGATCGTTTCTACATAAATTTAAATTTTGAAACTTCGCGTGCAGCACCAACTTCCAACAAGTACTTGATAGTACCACCTATCGCTTGCCAGGTGGTGACCACTAGTCTATAACGAAAATCGCAAGTAAGAAAGCGACGTAAAGTATATAAGAAGGACTGTGTGACGATTGATTGGTATCGATCCGAGTTATGCAAATATGTGTAATGCATACCTCTGAAGCCACTCAATTACTTAATTAAAGTCCATATTCAATAAATATCACTGTACCAATACAAAACACTTGTCTACACCCTTTTTTTCCCCTCAAAAAAAAAAAATAACAACAACAAACACCCACTGGTCAACCTGGCGATCAACCCATCGAGGCCTCTACGCATCACTGCTTAAACGCCACATCTCTCCGATGAGTTGGATTCCGAGGAATCAAACGGAGCCACTACACCAACAACATCGGACATAGTATCACCATCGTTGTTTAACCTAAAGGAAAGGCTTGAGACACTTAAGAGTGACTCCGATCTCTTCCAACTACACCCCCCTTGTTCAAAGTTGCCCACCCCCAAAGGCCACTTTTAATAATTTGGCGCTCGACGTGGGGCCTCCTCTAAGGAATTCTCTGCTGCTGCAGGGAGGTATCTGCGAGCCTCAGAGTCAATCATCACCGCCGACTGACACACGCCTATCAGCAACCAACAACACTCCTTCTAGGTGGGGAGAAACACCTAGTGGCGCTTGACACACCTAACCTACAAACCCAGCATCAAGCACGGGGAGGATATGGACCTGAAGGACCAACCAACTTAGAAACTCGTGAGCACCAGTTACACAGCAGGTTCTTTCATCTTGCAACGAGCCTCCGTAGCCGAACTGACTCAAAACTACACCACCTCTACCTAAGCTCGTCTGGATAGAGATTGCCGTTTATGCTCGAACACCCGCTTCGACATCACGCCGATGCTCCTCTACGGGCCTCAAGCTCCAACACCACCTTGAACGACGCACCACTTAAGCACGCCCAAATAGAGGAAACTGATCCTCATCCACGCTCGAACACCACTCTTCGACACACTGGCCTCAGTGCTTCGTATCACACCGAAGCTCCTCGACGAGTCTCTCGCTCCAACTGCACGTTGGACGTTCCACCATCCGAGCTCGCTCAGAGGAAACTGATCGTCGTCCACGCTCGAACACCACCCTTCGACACACCGGCATCAGTGCTTCGTATCACACCGAAGCTCCTCTTCCAGCCTCACACTCCAACTCCACCTCGGATGTTACACTACCTAAGCTTGCCGAGAGGAAACTGATCGCCGTTGATGCTCGAACACTCGCTTCAACACACCGACACCAGTACTTTGCATCACACCAATGTTCCTCTACGAGTCTCTTGCTCCAACTGCACGTCAGATGCGACACCATCCATGCTCACCTTAACGGAGGAGGCTGATCGCCATCTGCGCTCAACATCTGCTTCGACACAATGGCATCAGTACTTCACATTATGCCGATGCTCTTCTTCGGTACTCATGCTGGAACTCCATGTCAGACTACTCACCATCGTAGCTCATCCAAACAGAGGGAACTGATCGCCGTCTACGCTCGAACACCCGCTTCAAAATACCGGCATCAGTGCTTCGCATCACGCTGATGCTTCTCTTCGGGCCTCACGCCCCAACCGCACGTCAGACGTTACACCATCCACGCTCGCTCGAACTGAGAAGACTGACCGCCATCGACGCTTAAACACCTGCCTCGACCCCGGCATCAGTACTTCGCATCATGCCGGTGCTCTTCTTCAGGACACATGCTGGAAATCAACACCATCTATGCTCGCCCACACAGAGGAAACTGTTCGCCGTCCACGCTTGAACACCCAATTCGACTCACCGGCATTAGTGCTTCGCACCACGTCAATGCTCCTTTTTAGGACTTTCGCAGCAACTCCACGCATGTGACGCACCACCCCAGTTCGCCTGAACAGAGAAGATGGATCGTCGTCCGTGCTCGAACACCCGACTCGTCACACCAGTATCAATGTCTCGCATCACCCCGATGCTCCTCTTCACGCGTTCCCATTTCACGTTAGATTATAGTACAAAAAAAAAAAAAAAAAAAAAAAATTAGACTAGATTAGAAGATTAAGTCCACCATTTCGCAATCATAAGAACGCTGCTACCAGGGTATCTCCGGCTCAACTGCTGTTGGGTCACAATACCTCTTAACCAAGGGAATAGAGAACCCATAGCCGGCAACTCAACTCCTACCAAAGGAATACATTCAGGTTCTGGATCATCAAGCACGATATCAGGAACAACACCACTCGACTAGTCAACCCAGCCCTACCTACCTACCAACCTCCACGGTCCAAGCTACCACGAAAACTCTACGTTTCCAAACTCGCTCACACGGAGGCCATTGATCGCCGCTGACGTTCGAATGCACACTTCAACCTGCCGGCATCGACAACTCCACAACACACCGCAGGCCCAGAGCCCTCTACAAGGTCCGATCAGAAGATCGTGACAACCAATGCCAGCGAAATAAGCAGAGCGGATAAGTCCACTAGACCGTTCCGAAACAATTCAGAAGAATTAGGTGACGTCTCAGTACCACCACCCGGAGGTCCTGATAGGCCAAACCAACGTTATAATATGCGTCTACGAAATAATAAGTGAAGTGTAGTGAAAATAGATGTACAGACACTGAATAAAGTAGTATGAGTGTGAGTGTGCAGGAAACTGCTTTGTCAATCGAGAATAGATGAACGAATGACCGTGAACATTTATATCGAGAGTAATAACTTCTCCAACTCCTGTAGCTCTGCCACTGCTTTCTCAAATTTATTATAAACTCTTTAAAACGGGGGGGTTTGTTACCATCCGGGGAATTATTTTATTAATTATTGTATTTTAAAATAATCATTTTTCTTAAATTAGATCGTTTCTACATAAATTTAAATTTTGAAGCTTCGCGCGCAGCACCGACTTCCAACTAGTACTTGATAGTACCACCTATCGCTTGCCAGGTGGTGACCACTAGTCTATAACGAAAATCGCAAGTAAGAAAGCGACGTAAAGTATATAAGAAGGACTGTGTGACGATTGATTGATATCGATGCGAGTTATGCAAATATGTGTAATGCATACCTCTGAAGCCACTCAATTACTTAATTAAAGTCCATATTCAATAAATATCTTTGTACCAATACAAAACACTTGTCTACACCCTTTTTTTCCCCTCAAAAAAAAAAAAATAACAACAACAAACACCCACCGGTCAACCTGGCGATCAACCCATCGAGGCCTCTACGCATCACTGCTCAAACGCCACATCTCTCCGATGAATTGGATTCCGAGGAATCAAACGGAGCCATTACACCAACAACATTGGACATAGTATCACCATCGTTGTTTAACCTAAAGGGAAGGCTTGAGACACTTGAAAGTGACTCCGATCTCTTCCAACTACACCCCCCTCGTTCAAAGTTGCCCACCCCCAAAGGCCACTTTTAATAATTTATTATTACGTACTGTACAATTATTTGTTAGTAACAGACAGTTTTTTTGAATTTGTTAGACATAAGAATTTCGATTTGTAGTTTTTGAATTCTTTTATACTGGGAGCGCTGCATAGGATTTGACAGCTACAATATGTTAGTTAACATCTACTAATGTTGTGCTAGCTTGACAGCTACGATATGTTAGTAAATATCTACTATTTTTATGTTAATGAACGTCAAACACATTTTTCTATTCTATATTAAATCGTCCATTTCTTTAAATACGTGTAAGGATACAGAGTTTTTTCTTTCTTTAATATAAACTTTGTTTGAGGAATGTTAGTCATGTTAGTATTAATGGAACATAAATGTACCTATTGTTACTAATTACATCAATTAGTATCTCCCAAATTTTTTTTTCTTGTTCTTTGCAAACGTATGACAACTGTGAAAAATTATATATTCTCATTATAGCTACTTGAATCTCTTTTAAATACTCGCAAGATAGTATACATGCTGAAATCCGATGTCGACAGTGGTAACATCATGAAACAGGAAGTATAAACTACATACATCGAAAATACAGACGTAAATGCTGTATACATCGAGAATCTTGGAGTATACACTGCATACATCGAGAATCATGATATGAGCGCCACTGTACTTCTTGATTCTTGATGTACAAAAAATTTACATCCGAAATCCCGAAGTAAAATTTTTCGTACATGCGCGGTTCGGATGCGCGGTCCAGAGTACATGTAATAATAGGTATTCCCGTATGTCTTCAGTGTGTAAGGTAAAAGTACTAATTATGAAACAAAGTTTTGCATTTTTTTTCTGTACTGTCTTTAAAAAGCGGACATGATTTAATGCTAGTGATTCTGGTTTTTCTTAAATCGCTTCAATTTGAGTTATTTTAAGTTACTTGGAGTACGTTGCTCAAATTTTGCAGACACGATTTTCTTTTGATACAATTGCATTTCATGCCAATTAGTTAGTTATGATGGAATTGAGTTTCATTTTAAAAGTTCGTTTCATAATACGGATAACTAAATAAGTTAGGTTAGGTTTGATTATGTCCCTATTATGAAACCACTATTAAAAGAAACTTATTTTACTTTGAATTGAATGTAATAATCGAGCATTTTCAGTTTAAAAATATTAAAATTAACTATTAACTGCTTAAAAATAATTTTTTGGTGATTTTAGTTGTAAAATAGCATGTATAGTTTTATGTTTCGTGAATTGGGACATGTTCCGTCAATTGGCACGTTTACCTTATGCATTCATACAGATCGGTGGATAGTGTAGAATGTTGACTTGTCCTTTGATAATTATTATTTTGATAATTTTTATGCATACAAAATAAGTAGCTGTTGAAGCCATTTTTTTTCTCTTATAATAAGAATAACTGTATAGTACTACATTGCGTATGAAAGTATTAAAATGTGTAAATACATTATTATTCTTAATTCAATATATAAGAAAAATAAAATTTTTTAAAACACGTATTTAATTATTGAAGTAAAAATTATATACTTTTTTTTTCATTTAAGTCATCTGTAACAAAATCCTAGCTTAATTTTTCTACAGAACACGTCATGTGTTTCTTTTCAGTAAATATTACAAATCGCAGTGGAAGATCAATCTGCAGGTATGTATTATACCTTTACATATGGCAATGGCTAAGTAATTTTCAGTAATCTTGATTTTATACATACACTCGACCGCGCATCCAAATCGCGCATGTACGAAAAATTTTACTTCTGGATTTCGGATGTAAATTTTTCGTACATCAGGAATCAAGAAGTACAGTGGCGCTCATATCACGATTCTTGATGTATGCAGTGTATACTCCGAGATTCTCGATGTATATAGCGCGTACGTCTGTATTTTCGATGTATGCAGTTTATACTTCCTGTTTCACGATGTCGCCACTGTCGACATCAGATTTCAGCATGTATACTATCTTGCGTGTACTTGAACAGTTGAAACGATGTGTAAGTGCCTGGGTTGTTAGTGATTTACTTTCCTCATTATAATGTACTCCTTTGGAAATACCAACACAATATCAATTTTTCTAAAAATTTCAATAATCATTGAGAATTTAGAGCTTATTTACGATGAAATGTTATAATCCCTTAATTAAAATACTCATCAACAACAAAAACAAATTAATCTTTTGATATAAGTATATTTTAGTACATCAATACAATAATTAAATCGGAACCTTGTCAAAGTATTACAATTGAAGAGCTCCAATAATTAAATGAGACTTTTATCGCCTGATCATAGACTATAGACTTGTTATTCGACGTGTTTAATAAATAAATAATTTCTTTCTAAATTGAATTACTAGAAACATTTTTAATAGCTTAAATCCACAAGTATTTGAATATGTACATATGTACATTATCTGACTCTGTAGTATAGAAAACTATCTATACCATCCCCTCCTTTCGAAAATCAGGCGATTAATCAGATGATTTCTCATGCCAAAATTTCATCTGTCCAGATTTTTAATTTTTCATGTGTTTTTCCGACATCGGGCGTTTTTGAGGGTTGGGTGTGCCCTCGGTAGGAAAAATAGGATTCACCATATAAGTGCAATCGTTCCGCAGCTACTTTACGTCCCCCGGGCCCTGCTTTGCAGATCTTTCGGGCCGCAAAATAGCCCCAGAGACGATGGCGCTTATCCGACGAAAACTACTATATCTCACCACGGGCACAAAGTGCAACTGCCGCTTTGCTCCCTCGAGCCACACTTTGCGCCATTGTAATCACTTTGGGCCCACGGGCAGAAAAGTTTTTTTCGCCCTCAGGGCCCAAAGTACTTTTCTGTCTTAGGGCCCAAAGTGATTTACCGGGCTCAAAGTGTGCCCACGAGCACAAAATTGCACTTTGCGCCCTTAGTGAGAAAAACATTGTACGAGACTCAGGCACCAACATACAACAATCATGCCCTTCGGGCGCTCATGTTGGTACTTTGTGCTCTAGTGACGTAATCGTTTTATGCGTATTTAAAAAAAATTTGAACTGTAATTTTTTTTTTTTTTTTTTTTCTTCAAAAATTTGGACTTCTATAGTCCAAAGAAAGTCTAAGCTAGGAAAAATAAAGCTCAAATTAACTTAAAATAGTAATAAAAGGGGTGTAAATAAGAAAAAAAGTCACATAATATTTTGTCATGAAAAATCATCTGATTAATCACCTGTTTTCCAGAAAGAAGGGTAGTCCACACATAAGTAAATGATCGCTTAACTCATATTTCTTATAAGGTTTGGTAAAGTCTTTTTTTGTAAAATTTATTTATGGCCTATCAATATAACTTACAATAATGCAATAAATTACATTGGTTTTGTAATGTATCGATTTTCAACAATGTTTCCTAATAAGCTTATTGTAACATTTAAAATGAGCTCTAGAATGTACGAATTATGTAAAGAAAATGTAACTTTCCTGTTGTTAAAATTCCTGTTTGATAATCACTAGCACGTCACTTATTCTGTGACAACAACTGTTATACTGCTGTATTTTTTTTTCGTGAAGTTCTGACAACCCTGTTTACTAAACATAAACATGCAAACTAAGTATCATATGATCGTTAGTATAATGATTATCTTTCAAGTAAGTAATTGAGGAAATCTGAAGGATTTGGGCCAGTTAATAATTTTTTGGGAATAGCTGGTAGTATTATGAATATCTGGCATTATTGTGGTGTGCATGTGACAATAAGCAATATAATTGTATTATTACGTAATACTAAGGTTTCAGTTAGTTAAATTATAATTTTATTAGAGATCAATATCTTTCACCAGCACGTAATGTATTATTTAACAAAATAAAAAATGATTACATATACATATGAGAACCAAAGATGTGACTGTTAGTATTAACATATGACTGTCTGTCTGGTAAGTAATTTGTAGAACTGTATTTTGAGTAGTCGTTTTGTATTAGTTATTTAACGTACGATATATTCAAAGCTATTTATGAATTATTATGAATATTAAAATATTAAAAAATTATGAATTATTATTTTTGTAGCAGGATTTGTTCTTGGTGTGCTTTATATGATAAGAAAACATTGAACAACGTTTGTTAGTGAACAATATCAGTGTTTTTGCTAGTTGAAGCACAAACGTGTTGGTAATACTTATATTGCTCCACCACTTTGCTCATTGCTTCAAATTACCTAATGGTTTATTTTTTTGTTCTTAATGTTGGATTATTGTTAATTGAGTATACAGTATATTGTTCTTGTAAGTCTTTCATTTAATTAAGGATTACACATTCATACATTTATAACTTTAGTTGCTTTTGTAAAAGGTTATTTTCAATATTTCTTAGCTTATGCAAACGTCATTGGTTTACGCAAATACTTAATATACATAAGTATCATCTAATAGTAACAAGTATTTCATGCAGCGTATTTTTCAGAGAAAATAAGACATAACTTGAAATTAACCATTTCACCAACAGTTAAACGACTTTCATGGGCAAATTGTTGACGTGTAATTGGCAAGTGAATCTTCTATCTGCTTTATTTCTAAAACAATAAAAACATTCGTCTTGTATGGTGTTGCTTAACAATTCTTTGGTGACACTGCGTGTAAGCTGTTGGATCAAATTGTAAATCATAAGAATCTTGACGACCAATAACTTCTATATAATACATAACGTAAACGAGGGGCGAGATTTGCTGCACGTAATAAGTTTCCATTGCCCAGTATTAATAGAATTTATTTTTACTTTCGATGATTCGCGCAAATATATTTTAAAGTTTTCGAACGTTGTTTTCGATCGCTTTTCTATTTTTTCTTCAGTCTCTTCAATAAACATAGGATTTAGATAATAAACAACTTTGTACCGAGCATCAAGCACAATAAGGGTCCAGTGATTATCAAGACAAATAGGCATTAAAACATTTTCAGTGTCTGTTGTTTCTTCTGTAATATGAAACATACACCATTCTCTAGATGGATTTTCTCTTTTAATATCATGCAGTATGATTTTAGCTTGTCAGGATAAAATATATGTTGTCTGTTTCCAATTATCTCTTCTCAATTCCGCTCAAGCATTGATGACGTCACCGTCCATGTATTAAGAACCGAATAAGATTGATATTCTTTCAAAAATAAGAGAATATCAGAATCAAATGCATCAATTATAACTTTATTACGAGAATTATCAAATAATCTATGATCTGTCATGGGATTTATTTTCTTTCCTTTATATTTTCCCACAGTGGCAGTTCGTGTTAAATTGTATAAGTAGTGAGTTGGATCGACAGCAATATGATCTTTATTCGTATCCAGAGCTACCAGTCTTTCTTTAGGTATATTGAGAGTTTCTTTCGGGGTCTTATTGCTATTGTGTTCTAATCTGTGTAACTCATTAGAATGTCCCACTTTGTTTCTGGGCTTGTCAATTTCAATTAACTTCTTTACACCTGCCTTACAACAAAACTTATCAGACTTTTCTTCTGGACCTATTTTACTACACGCAAAAATTACTACAGTTATGTGCGAATTTTGCGTTTCAACCGTACTTCCAATGTTTGCATTACTAATTACATTATCGTTTATGTCAACAAAAAAATTAGGTTAATCTTCTTTACGTGAAAGGTAAAGAGGTTGAGGTTTTGCATCAAACTTTTTTGGTGGGCTTTAATCTTCGTCATTGGAAAATGATTCCACTTTTTCGTTTTCTTCGTATTTATTAGCTTTATATTTTGTCTCGAATAGCTTGTCTTGATCTCGACAAATTTTTATCATTTCTAATGATATAGGAATCAAACCATAGTTTGTTGCATCGATACTTGGAGCATCGTTCAATTTTCTCTTAAGATTTTCTTATTTGATTTTATTCAACTTCCTCAATTTGTCAATCATTTCGTTTGTAGATTGGAATTTTAAACAGCCACCTTCGTCCTTGACGTATTGTGCCTCTAACAAAATACCCTTTATACTGTCAAAATTCAAGCGATTTCTAATTTTCGTTTTTTCTAACGAACACTTGCTCCAAACTCTTTCCAGCATAGCATTGGAGTTTGGTATACATAAAACATCGAGAGCAAAGGTAGTAACATGTTTAAAAGTTAATTTATTGTCTACTTTTTTATCTTTTACCATTGACCTGAACTTGTCTGTGTTCTTGATACTCTTCTGTTCGTCCGAGAAATTGTACTGTTGTAATGATTCCCACTCTGAGTTAATAGAATTTCTTACACTTTCCGATTTCAGTACACAAAATTTAAAAAAGGACATTGCATCGTCACGATCGTTATGATTAACATGAAAAGCTGGACTCAATGCATTCTTAGGATAAAAACATCTTGTATGAACCTAAGTTTCATTTGTTAAGTCAAACCTTTTTTTAACTGAACACACAGTTCTTCGAAGTATCTTTGACAAACTAAAAGAAATTCTTTCTTATCCTCGGTATCTATCATACTATCGTTTTCGGAATTAAATAACACCTGTGTTCTGCATCCAACATCAATGTCGTTAAAATTTTTGAAATTTTTCGAATCGATCGGATCTATCTCTTCCAATGGCATTGTGGATATGTATTCCGATGTCATGTACATATTTAATATATCTTTGTAATATAAATTTTAATATATTATAATAATTTAATATATCTTTAGCTTATTTAACCAAAACCATTTCCAAAAACGTTAAATAACAAATCATCATCGTATCATTCAGATACCCTAATATTTTATCTACACTGTCGTCGTTGGCAGATCCACTCATTTTTTCATTCTCAAAAAATAATCGCAGTGTGGAAAGTCCCCGTAACATCCTTAGGGTTGAATTGTTGCAAGACAGCCAGCACGTCAATATTGGTTTTATTATCATCAACACATCTAAACATAACTTTTCTTGACATATACACCACTTGTGATTTTTTTTTGAACTGACAGGCATGTAGTTATTTATAGCACCCACAACTTCATAACACGGTAATAATTTTGATGCATGTTAAGCACAAGAATGTTGAATATGACAACTGCACTTAATTATATGAATTTTTGATATGATTTCTTTCAACTTTGTGGCTGAGTTAATCGTACCTTGCACAAGATTACAGTTGTCTGTACAATAAGCAATAATATTCTCTAACGGTACATCATGCTTGTCAAAAGATGACTTAAAAAATTCAATTATAGTATCAGCATCAGCCGAACAATTCTCATCGCCATCGTATAATTCAATTAAATCGAATAATGACTCCCGGATATCTCCAATGTCATAATCAAAATATCTTACTACTATGCACAGGGAGTGTTGCCTACTAACATCTATAGCTTCATTAATAAGAGTACTAAAACTTTGATATCTTAAAAACTTTAATAATCTTTGATGTTGAGCTGGTCCAAGGATACGCACAATTATGTCACGTAATTTTTTTCTGTCCATATAAACGTTGTTGAATAATTTAGAATCAGGAGCAATCTGTTTTGTTAAAGTTATAAAATCATCACATAGACGAAAAGGCAAGTTGTGTTCAACAAAAAATGCAGAAATTTTTAGTTGAGCTTTGAGAATATCTGTATCAACAATGTTGTTAAAATTGTTAATGTGAGTCATACTGTTTCAGTGTTTTGTTAACACATTTCTTTTTGCAGTTATGCTTACATTACAACATGAACAGCTTGCCTCGTTATAATCATTTCCGCAAGGCTCAACCCATTCTACAAATTTGCTTAGTAATTCGAAGTATTGCAAGTATTTGCGATCATTTTTTTCACAAGATGTTTCTTTACTTGTATTCATTTTATTGAGTTTCGTCATGTTATCATTATCAACGACTGTAGCAGATATGACAGTTTTTTTTGTATTTTGTAAAATATTTGCACTGATGCAAAAAGGGTCAAACGTATTAGGTTGTTCCTGAGCATTATCAGTAGTTTGACGTTCATTTGCAATAATAGGAGCGAGAAGATTTTTGAGTGCTCCTTCAGGAATGCATCCAGATTCTATCACTCCATCAATATCAATGTTATTTTGATCGCATTGGTTTGCTGTCAGATCGTTAGAATTATGATCTTTCACTGACTCACAATGGTTAATATTTATCTTTCGCAACCTTTTTTCTAATCAACCCTTAAATGTTCTTACATGCTTCTCTAAAGCCGATTTATGATACGTCAGCGATGTTTTGCATAAAGTGCAATGAACACGTTTATCGACATCTTCTCTCAAGTCCCGAAATTAAAGTAATTTGAGCAATTTACTGTGACTGCTAGTCATAGTGATAGTATTATAGTTGTTGTTAGGGCTTAGTTAAAATCAAATAATTATGTTACAATATAAAGTTGTGTAACTGCTGACAATACTGATGCGTAATATAGATGATAATTTGATAGATTACGCAAAAAATGATGAATATATGAATACAAATATTTGAAGGTTTTAACATTCGAATAGATGTAAAAAAATGTATTTTACTACAATGCCATATTTTAGAATTTATGACTCATGCATTAAAAAGAAAAAAAATGACGAAAAAACTAACAGCAAGGATAAGGCGGAAAATAGAAAAAAATTACACAGGTTGCAACCAATCTTCTCTGAAACCAAATTCTGGAAGTACCTTAATATAAAAATAAGGTACCACTTGAAGTACTATACAAATTGAGGTAACTAGTTAAAATGTAGACAAATATTATCATAAAATCATATATTTATATGCACGAGTATTCATATGATGTATACAAAATAGTGTTACTGAGTTAATAAAAAAAGACTCGCAGTCACCTAAAAAAAAAGTCATTAAAAGCCGTTTTGGAAAAACAATATTTGTTATAATGTATCGACGCCCTGAACGAAAACCATTCCCTGTTTCGAAGCCTGGACAAAGACTATATCCTTTTCATGAGCCTGGCCAAAAACTATGCCTTTTTGGAATCCCGGACAAAGACCATGCCCTTGCATCCGGACGGAAACTATGTCCTTTCATCATCCCAGACGACGACTCTGCCCATCTCTTGAGTTTGGACGGAAACCACGCTCTTTTTTTAAGTACAGACGAGAACTATGATTTTTTCTGGAGTCCACACAAAGACTATGCCTTTTTTCTTGAGCTTGAAACTATGTTTATATTTTCTTTTTCTTGTATTGTGTGTTGTATGCGATTTGAACACACCTGAATTGTAAACAAAACAAACTCATGGATGTAGAATGAGGACAGTTTTTGAATATTTCGATTTACAGAGCAATTTATATAAAAATATTTATAAGTAGATGATTATTGAAAGCTTAAAAACGAGGTTCAGCGATATTAGCGCGGTACCAATCAAGGTTATAGTAGCGCCAAAAATCTATGAAAGACTGTTTGGAAAATTTATTGTCTCTGCTTGTAAAAAAATAATGATGAATTATTTTCTACGCTGTTAACGTACTTATCCAGTCACGTATTATTGGTGTATTTTTAATTTTTAGAAGAATAGCTGATCTAATACTGTAAAATATTCCAAAATATTCTAGTATTCGTTTTAGAACACAAAAAATAATTTTACCGGGATGTAAAGAAGGTATTCAGTCCTCGTACAAGCTAAAAAAAGATTATGTTATCGTCCACACGCGAGAAAAGGGCATAGTCTTCGCCTGGACTCAAGAAAAGGGAACAGTTTTCGTTTAGACTAAAAAAAAGGGCATAGTCTTCGTCCAGGCCCGAGAGAAGGCCATAATCTTTGTGTGCAATGGAAAAAAAGGCTGTCTTCGTCTTAGACTAAAAAAGGGCATAGTTTTCTCCCGAACTAGAAAAAAGGACATAGTCTTCGCCCGGGACGTCGAAAAGGCACAGTTTTTGTCCAGGGCCCAACAAGGCTTAGTCTTCGTCCAGAGCGTTGATATTAAAAGTTATAAATTGAATAATGTTGGAGTGACAGTAGTCATATGACTTTAAAAATTAAGGAAAATAATCTATAATAAGACAAACTTCATTCACAATTCATAGGTACCAAGCGTGTTTTAATTCTATCAGTATCTAACATTGTACTAAAAAGTCCTGCACAAATCTCAATTGTACTAAAAAAAAAAAAAATTTGTTGTACGGGGGGTCATCGATAAATCCCTTTTTGGAAAAAATGTGGAATTCGGAATGAGCATAATGTGGATTTTTCAATTACTGTCGAATTCGTCCGAGGA
The DNA here is from genome assembly GCF_036245765.1 of Copidosoma floridanum. Lineage (NCBI taxonomy): Eukaryota > Metazoa > Arthropoda > Insecta > Hymenoptera > Encyrtidae > Copidosoma > Copidosoma floridanum. Next base: position 1,568 of record NW_028321908.1, on the reverse strand, counting down.
CGTTGATAAGTGCTGGTCTTCTGTCTAGCAGACGCCACGCCATACTTTCTAATTCGAGTGGGAATAGTTTTATTCGATAAATTGCTAATAATTACTTTTAAAAATTAGTAAAAATAAAAAAAGTATAAGTTCTTAATATATAGATTTGAGACAAGTAATAAGACTTATTATTCACAATTATCTATTAAAAGTTAGTATTCAAACTGTTTAATCCTTATTATTCATTTTTTTGTTCAGAAATCAAATAGTACAATCGTGCTCATAAAGATTATTTTTTATAATTTACGTAATATAAAATGAAAAACAATATTAATAGCTGTTCGGTTTCGATAGATCCAAAAAAAAGTATTAGATGGTTATAATTAACAATAAAAGTTCTTTCTACTTACTAATTTTTTTGATGTTTCTATAATGACATTTACGACAAAAAACTCATAGTAATACTCATCAAACTTTATAATAGTCTTAAATCTAGACTTAGTGAAATTTTATTTTTGTTTTGTTAGTTAATCACAAAAAAAATTTCTACTAGGGAAGTACTGCTATTTGTTGAAAAATGTTTATGCGTAAAAAATTAATTATAGCTCAGATTATGACTAAATGATGTTTTAAGCATTTGTCAGTTAATAAGGAACGACTTTTATACAATAATTCTTATTTGTCACGTGTGGTTTCATAAACAACATCAAATATAGTTAATTATGGGTTTTGTATGCCGTGACTACCTTCTTCCGAGATTTCTCCCTGCAATTTTTCCACCATTTCACTATTTTTGCTTTGAACTTGTTCGCGTGCATACCTATCGTGTGTTTCTCTAGTACAAAGTTCCCCTTAGATGACTCGGATACCTATTCTACTGGATACTATTTTGCAGGGCGGAGCGATCGTGTCAAGTACATCCTTGCTGGTATCAAATAAATGAAAAGATCCCTTCTTTCCACTTACTTTCTACCTGACCATACTGCCTATTAATACCGATAATGACTTTACCGATGAGCAAGGTGTTGGCTTTCTTGGAAAGAAAGCCCCTGAAAGTCTCAACATCGTCAGAAAAAGAATACTGATGGATTAAATAATTAGATAAGTTTTTCAGCACCCTAGATACGTATTCTATCGACAAAATTCAAGAAAAAAATCACGATATTTTTTTATTGAAGTTGAATCCATGCCTCTGAAGTTTTTCAGACTTATCAGATAGAATGCAAATCACTAAGCCATCGGAGTTCAATGACATCGAATTGAATTGTATACATATTTTACGTTTTTTATCATTTTTATACTAAAATCATGAGTCGCAAACTACTTCATTGAAAAAAGCAGATATTAATTTCCTACAGTATATAAGTCCGAAGTCTAAGTAAAAAATAACGGGAAAAATTAAATTTTCTTCACAGAACGCAATTTACATTAATAAAAAAACTGCGATAATGTCCCAGCCTTAATTCGACGCTATTTAAACTGGGGATTACTGCTCAACACCAATTCAACGATAATTTTATTTTTGGGCTTTCTACTGATTTTTTCAAATATTTCGTAGTAGATATAATTTCTGTAAAATACTGAAGTTT